>NC_047506.1:1076887-1136723 GCF_902827115.2 Pseudochaenichthys georgianus | reverse complement strand
TTGTGTGTGTGTGTGTGTGTGTGTGTGTGTGTGTGTGTGTGTGTGTGTGTGGTGTGTGTGTGTGTGTGTGTGTGTGTGTGTGTGTGTGTGTGTGTGTGTGTGTGTGTGTGCGTGTGCTTTACTCCAATTTCTGAATGAACTCAAAGTGAGTTTCGTCACCAGAGGAAACGCCTTCCCGTGTTTATTCCGTTACATTTCTTCCGTCCAGCTACAGATGCTCAGAGGCTGGTCATGTGACTTCAGCAGCTACAGGTGCTCAGAGGCTGGTCATGTGACTTCAGCAGCTACAGGTGCTCAGAGGCTGGTCATGTGACTTCAGCAGCTACAGGTGCTCAGAGGCTGGTCATGTGACTTCAGCAGCTACAGGTGCTCAGAGGCTGGTCATGTGACTCCAGCAGCTACAGGTGCTCAGAGGCTGGTCATGTGACTCCAGCAGCTACAGGTGCTCAGAGGCTGGTCATGTGACTCCAGCAGCTCCAGGTGCTCAGAGGCTGGTCATGTGACTCCAGCAGCTACAGGTGCTCAGAGGCTGGTCATGTGACTCCAGCAGCTACAGGTGCTCAGAGGCTGGTCATGTGACTCCAGCAGCTACAGGTGCTCAGAGGCTGGTCATGTGACTCCAGCAGCTCCAGATGCTCAGAGGCTGGTCATGTGACTCCAGCAGCTCCAGATGCTCAGAGGCTGGTCATGTGACTCCAGCAGCTCCAGATGCTCAGAGGCTGGTCATGTGACTCCAGCAGCTCCAGATGCTCAGAGGCTGGTCATGTGACTCCAGCAGCTCCAGATGCTCAGAGGCTGGTCATGTGACTCCAGCAGCTCCAGATGCTCAGAGGCTGGTCATGTGACTCCAGTAGAGTCTGGGTGTGGTATCGATGGCCCCTCGCTGCATTAGTATTCCACATGACATTCTTCGCTCTCCTCCTCTGAAGGAAGAGTCAGCCTCGCCTCTCCCTCCTTTCCTCCCCTCTGTCTGCGAGAGGGATGTAGCTTGCTGTTTTACGAGCTACCTGCGGGGACGTCTTCAAGTGTTGGAAATGCTCGTGTGTGTGTTCACGAGGCAGGTTCGTCGCTAAACCCGATGCATTAGGCGTCTTTCAAGTTTCAAGGCTTTTATTGTCATGTGTGCATCGCTAGAGAGGCGAAGTCCCTCCCTTTCCTCCATGGGACCTTGTTTCGGAAAAAGTATGCATTGAAGTCGATGGAGAGAGAAACGTTATCTTTCCATCCCGTTTGAATTGTGCCACGAATTACACACATGATGTTTGTCAATTTAAAAGATAATTTTACAAGTCAACAAAATTTAAATGTGAAGTAACACTTTGTTTGTGTGACAGCGCTCAATGAACTACATCTCCCATCATGCACCACACACCCAGACGGCCGTCACGTTGGAACATTTCACTTCTTTCTCTCAGAACGAGGCGGAAAGTATTCAAAGAGGTGGAAATCACTCCGAGTCTGGGCGCGTTGAGAGCTGTGCACACACACAAGGGGAGTTAGTCGGTTCCTGAGAGCCAGCATGCGGGACCGGGACTCTGGGAGTTGTAGTCTTTCTAGTTGCGTATTTTTCATAGTCTTTTATTTCAACAGTTTTACGACAAACTGTGACTTTTTTGACTTGGAAATTATTTTTTAATTGAGAAACATCATATGTGAAATTCGTGGCACAATTCAAACGGGATCGAAATATAATCTTTCTCTCTCCATCGACTTCAATACATACTTTTCAGAAATAAGGTCCCATGGGGCGGAAGTAGACGGGCGCCTTCGCCTCTCTCTGAAAATCTTAGGTCACAAGGTCCTCCAACAGTGCAACACAATAACACAGATAAAATAGTAAGTGATACAAATATAATAATGGAGAGTCTATATACAAGTAATTGGAATGTGATATATTAGATAAATAATTTGTAAGTTGCACAAACACATATAACTGCTGGCGTCCTCGCGCTCAGAGGTGAGTCGGAGAGGGAAGTTCAGTCCCTCAGAGCAGTCCTGTTTGTTGATTATCCGCTCCCGCTCCTATCACAGCCCGATAGCATCTCCATCTGATCTGCTGCCAGAGACGCTAGCTCAGTAGCCGCTCCGCTGCTAGCCGCATCCCTCTCCTTTATCAGCCCAGATCTGCCCTGCTCTCTCATCTTCTCCTTATCTCCTTATTCCACCTTTCTCCCTGCTCCCAAACACCCCAGACCCAACAGTCTCTCATCTTCCTCATCCTCTTCCTCCTTTTATCCCTGTCTCTCTCGGAGCCTTTGCCACAGCTCCTACTGTTGATCCCCACGCTTGGTTTCACGTAAACTACCAGGGCGGAGTCAGTGAGGGACAGGATGACATGCAGATTAGAGATAAACAGAAGAAGAAGAAGAAGAAGAAGAAGGCACATGCTTACTTACCAGAGAGGGCGAAAGTACACACATCCTTTACTCAAGTAGAAGTACATATACTCGTGTTTAAAAATACTCTGGTGAAAGTAGAAGTACTGACTAAACTTCTTTCCTCAAGTCAAAGTAAAGAGGCTTTGAAGTGTACTTCAGTAAAAAGTACCCATAACTTGCAGCTGCTTTAAAGAGTACCTGACCTCCCTTTATATCAATAGAACAATAATGTCATTGTTAGCTAATGAATGTTTCCATGGTGACCAACGGCAACATGACAACGTTTCCATTGGTCCCTCTTCTTTAGAGAAGACCAGGAAGTGATGGATACACGGATCGTGTTCCAACCAATAGGCACGCAGTGACTCTAAAGAATAATGACCACGCACCAACACACATTCAGACTAAAGGAACCAGCTGTTTGGAAATGAGAGAAGTAGAAAGTACAGGTATTTGAGTTCAACATGTAAGAAGTAGAAAGTACAGGTATTTGAGTTCAACATGTAAGAAGTAGAAAGTACAGGTATTTGAGTTCAACATGAGAGAAGTAGAAAGTACAGGTATTTGGGTTCAACATGTGAGAAGTAGAAAGTAGCGGTATTTGAGTTCAACATGTAAGAAGTAGAAAGTACAGGTATTTGAGTTCAACATGAGAGAAGTAGAAAGTACAGGTATTTGAGTTCAACATGTAAGAAGTAGAAAGTACAGGTATTTGAGTTCAACATGTAAGAAGTAGAAAGTACAGGTATTTGAGTTCAACATGAGAGAAGTAGAAAGTAGCGGTATTTGAGTTCAACATGTAAGAAGTAGAAAGTACAGGTATTTGAGTTCAACATGTAAGAAGTAGAAAGTACAGGTATTTGAGTTCACATGAGAGAGTAGAAGTACAGGTATTTGAGTTCAACATGTAAGAAGTAGAAAGTACAGGTATTTGAGTTCAACATGTGAGAATTAGAAAGTACAGGTATTTGAGTTCAACATGAGAGAAGTAGAAAGTACAGGTATTTGGGTTCAACATGAGAAAAGTAGAAAGTACAGGTATTTGAGTTCAACATGTAAGAAGTAGAAAGTACAGGTATTTGAGTTCAACATGTGAGAAGTAGAAAGTACAGGTATTGAGTTCAACATGAGAGAAAGTGAAAGTAACAGGTATTTGAGTTCAACATAGTAAGAAGTAGAAAGTACAGGTATTTGAGTTCAACATGGAGGAAGTAGAAAGTACAGGTATTTGGGTTCAACAGTAAGAAGGTGAAAGTACAGGTATTTGAGTTCAACATGAGAGAAGTAGAAAGTACAGGTATTTGAGCTTCAACATGTAAGAAGTAGAAAAGTACAGGTATTTGAGTTCAACATGTAAGAAGTAGAAAGTAGCGGTATTTGAGTTCAACATGTGAGAAGTAGAAAGTACAGGTATTTTGAGTTCAACATGGAGAAGTAGAAAGTACAGGTATTTGGGTTCAACATGTAAGAAGTAGAAAGTACAGGTATTGGGTTCAAATGTAAGAAGTAGAAAGTACAGGTATTTGGGTTCAACATGTAAGAAGTAGGAACGTACAGATATTTGGGTTCAACATGTAAGAAGTAGGAAAGTACAGGTATTTGGTTCAACATGTAAGAAGTAGAAAGTACAGGTATTTGAGTTCAACATGTAAGAAGTAGAAAGTACAGGTATTTGAGGTTCAAACATGTAAGAAGTAGAAAGTACAGGTATTTGGGTTCAACATGTAAGAAGTAGAAAGTACAGGATATTTGAGGTTCAACATGTAAGAAGTAGAAAGTACAGGTATTTGAGTTCAACATGTAAGAAGTAGAAAGTACAGGTATTTGGGTTCAACATGTAAGAAGTAGAAAGTACAGATATTTGAGTTCAACATGTAAGAAGTAGAAAGTACAGATATTTGGGTTCAACATGTGAGAAGTAGAAAGTTCAGGTATTTGAGTTCAAAATGTAAGAAGGAGAAAGTAAACAGTCATCAGAAAAATAAGTAGTGGAGTAAAGTACTGATACCAGAAACATGTACTTAATTGCAGTAACGAAGTATTTGTACTCCACTACTTCCCAGCTCTGTCCCTCGCTCTGACCATGTGTCAGCGGTGAGGGATAAACGAGGGAAGAGAGGAGGGCAGACGTGTGAAAGGAAAACATGTCGAGTAAGCAGAGAAGTTGTGTGAAGGCAGCAGTCCTGTCCCGCTCCCCATCGATCGCCATGAGGTGCTCGGATCAGTCAGCTTGATTTCTCCGGCTCCCAGCATGCAACACACACGTCAGCAGATACCGCAGACTCCACTCCACACAGAGAAAGGAGCGCCTCCACTAAACAGGCAGCACTTTACAAACAAGGCTCTTCTTCACAAACCATCCTGACATATAACGATGCACAGATTAGGAGCTCATCCATTACTCACTCGATATAATTGTTCTAAATTGCTCACACACTTAAACTGCAACTTAAGACACACTTTGCATAGTGCAATAGTGGCATTGTTGTCATAATTAAGTGCTGCTTTTGAAACTGCTGATGCTCAGAGACACGAACAGACATTCTCTGGTTGATGGGATTACCTTATTTTGGAGATCAATAGATAGAAAACGGTTTCCTTTGGCTTTAGTGATCTTATCTGCCGTCTTACGGTACGTCCACACAGCAGCTTTTCAAACATCTTGAACATCGTGGAGCTGGGCGTGTCTGACAGCTTGGGGATTTTTTGCGAGCAACGCGACCAACAACCAATCACATGAATGTCCCGCCCCCGACATACAAAGCAAAAAACCCCGGGGATTTTATGCGAGCAATATATAAATATATATATATATAAAAACTCCCCAAACAGGCGAAACCCTACCAGTTTCCCCCACTGTCTCTGCCTCCTCCCTCCACGCCTGGTTCCTCCGGTTTGTATCCCGGTAATAGTTCTGGTCGTAAAGAACCGGGTGATTTGGAATGGAATATTTGGAATATGAGGAAATGAACTGCGGTCTGGCTCTCCCTGCTTACACGCGGTTTGATTGGCTAGCGCTTCTACCGTCAGATTTGCATACACGTGTTTGATTGGCTGACGCTTCCAGCTCAGCTTCAAAAGTTGAACATTGCTCAACTTTTGAATCCTGGACATCCTGGACATCTTCGCTTCGCTCCCCCACAATGCAGTTCGGCGAAAAGCGAGGAAAAGTGACGTCATCCCCATTCAAAGTCAAGGGGCAGAGAAGCGGTGGAAGATTCTTCTAAAGCTGCCGTGTGGACGTACCGTAACAGTTCACAGCAACAGCTCACCTGCACTGGTGTTTCTATTGGTTGTGGAATTTCGTCTACAATGAAATAGAGTTTTAAGCAGTGTTGGGGAAGTTACTCGTTACTTCTTTAAAAAAGTAATCCCTTACTTAGTTACCCTCCAAGGAAAGTAACTTTTCACGTTACTCGTTACTTTTATGTTGCTCGACTTTGGGCAGAACCCATAAACACATAAAGTTCTACTATGAAGAACATAATTTTCTTTCTTTTGTGTTCTTTATTATAAAAAAATGCCACAGAGCACTTAACAAAACATTGGGCGATAGGCGTCAACACCACCACTAAACAATAATATCAAACAATATCAATATCAAATCATAATCATTAAGGGTTACAGGCTAGCCCCAACAGCTAGTGCAAATCATATCAATAGAAAACTAAATAGGCTTGGACTCAATATCATCATTTCCCCGGGATCTTGAGCTACTAGCTTCATGCTAGCATGTTTTCCTTTCAAATGCTTAGTGAGGTTGGCAGTGGAGTTCACGGCAGTGGACACAAGTTTCTGGCCAGGGCACAACGTACACCGTACACTCACATGTTTCCCCTTAGTTTCAACAAGTTGGAAGTCATGGGAATACCTCCATCCCTCGAATGTTGGCTGCGCCTGCTTCTCGCTTGTCATCACTGGTCTTCAGTCTTCATGCCACCACCAGCGGCCAGCCTCTATCACGTACAGTGTGGAATGAGAGCTCGTGCCTCGTAAGCACACAGCTGAGTAGGCAGTGTCACTGTCACTCGTCCCTGGGAAAAGTAACGTTGCGGCGAATTGAAGAAGAAACTACGTTACGTTACATTTACCCGGCAAAAGTAGTTACGTTACCCAACACTGGTTTTAAGTAACTAAAAACTGATATTTTGCGAAACTCCACCCAGGGTAACGACTTGTAAGCATATTCTATTTTGTATTAATTTATATGAATGAAATTAATCTGTATTCCAACAAAAAAACATGTTCTTAGCAGTTTGTTTATAACTGTTCATTTACTTATTTGTATGTATTTTTGTACAGATGTTACAACTATACAGAGCTTTGGCAATACTGTATGTAAATATGGGCATGCTAATAAAGCTTTTGAGTTGAATTGTAAGCGTGGGAAAAACTGATGCTTGGGCTTGTAAGACAGTTTGGGCCATTATCTTCTTTGAGATAAATATATGTGCGATTCCAATGGCGCTGGTCAAAATGGTGGTCACGGCCATTGCACTTAAGTCCTACTTTCCCCATCAGCGCACACGTGTGGGTGACGTGGATAACATGTGGATTCAGTTCACCAGCGCTTGAGGGTCTTCCTCGGTCTGCTGCCACATGCTTTTGTGGATCCGCTCTGTCTGACTTTAACTCTAATGCTAATCATTCGGTCATCACCCTGACAAATTATTATTAGTTAGCAGTTCCTGGTAATTGATTTGCATTGTTTGGCTTTTCTTTTACACTTTGATTTATATTCTATCTGTTAGATGTTTGTTCTTACTCACTTTTCACTGCATAATAAGGGCACATATTTGTCTTTTTATGAGAACGCATGAACCACAACGAGGTGATTAATCATCAGATAGTTTTAAACCACCATAAATTAAGTGAATCTCAATATATACCAGGGGGGTCAAACGCAATTTCATCGCGGGTCAGATTAGCATCATGCTTGCACTCAAAGGGCCAGTTAAGACGATATATAAATATTTAATATATATAAAATAATATATTTTATTATATTATTGCCTCTGGGTAATAACTCAATAATTAACTACGTCTGAAAGCAGAAGTCTACGGCAAATAAGTGCAAGTCTCTTCGGTGAGAATGTCACAAAATTATTTAAAAATTATTGAAAAAATTCAAAATCAAAATAAAAAAAAACAAGTGACATTTTGAAAAGAAAGTAACATTTTAAAAAAGGCCTAATTCTGAGAAAAAGGCATATTTGAGGTGCATTGTGGGACATGTAGTTTATGGGCAACGTGCTTCTGTAAATCGACATGTAACCGTATAATAAACATTTTCTTTGCAAGGTCTTGTGGGGCCGCATGAAATGAAATCAGTGGCCGGATTTGGCCCCCGGGCCTTGAGTTTGACACCCCTGATGAGACGTTTTGAAATAATTGATGAGAGAATTGTTGTGCGAGCAAACTAAAGAAAACACAAACATCTACTTCTTCTGTTTGTTTGTTTGTTTTAATATTAACCCGTTATAAGTTATGAACGTGTTTTGAGTAGCAACTGATTCCCTGGCTTCCTGCAGTTCTTATACTCCATCTCTCTGGAAGTTGACTTTCTGACAAGTTGATGCAACTTCTGCGATGAGATTTCTCACCTCTCTATGTTTAACTCATGACTCACTTCCCTTGTCTATCTTTTCAATTTCTTTCCCTTCTCTTGCAAAAGGCTGAGCTCTAATTGTTCCCCATGTGTTCAGCTAAGAAAAGTAAAGATCTGTCCTGTAAAAGACCCCCATCTAATTCTTCCACAATGTGTTTTACATGTTGCTGTTGCAGGCAGAGGCTTCCCGCAAAAAACGTGTACTACTACCGCTCTCCGGACCACCGGCGCAACTACGTCATGTCCTTCGCCTTCTGCTTCGACCGAGAGGACGAAGTGTACCAGTTTGCGTACTGCTACCCATACACCTACTCCAGACTGCAGCACTACCTGAACAGCCTGGAGCGCAGGAACCTGCCCTTCCTGCAGAGGGAGCAGCTGGGCCTCAGCGTGGTGAGTGGGGAGGGCTGTGAGGGGGGAGGGGGGAGGGGGGAGGGGGAGGGGGGGAGTTTGGATCATTTCCAACCAGCTGAGTGAACTACGGTCACACTCCCAGCTGAATAAGGCTCCTACTTTAAGGGTTTTGAAACAGTGGCAAGCTTTGGGACAAACTCCCTTCTCTCTCAGTCCTGATTTCTCCAATTGTTTAGAATCAGCATTTGGCACAACAAAGCGTTTGATAATTATACATTTCATTGATATATTTGTGCTTTTCTAAATTCTCAAAGACACCTTACAAGCATACAAGAAACCTACATACTGCAGACTTACATAGATAGATCTTTAATTTGTCATTGAACAGGTACAACGAAATTACAATGAACTCAAGGTGCCAAGACGCAACAACAAGACACTATGAAAACAACAAGACACTATGAAAACAACAAGACACTATGAAAACAACAAGACACTATGAAAACAACAAGACACTATGAAAACAACAAGACACTATGAAAACAACAAGACACTATGAAAACAACAAGACACTATGAAAACAACAAGACACTATGAAAACAACAAGACACTATGAAAACAACAAGACACTATGAAAACAACAAGACAATATGAAAACAACAAGACACTATGAAAACAACAAGACACTATGAAAACAACAAGACACTATGAAAACAACAAGACACTATGAAAACAACAAGACACTATGAAAACAACAAGACACTATGAAAACAACAAGACACTATGAAAACAACAAGACAATATGAAAACAACAAGACACTATGAAAACAACAAGACACTATGAAAACAACAAGACACTATGAAAACAACAAGACACTATGAAAACAACAAGACACTATGAAAACAACAAGACACTATGAAAACAACAAGACACTATGAAAACAACAAGACACTATGAAAACAACAAGACACTATGAAAACAACAAGACACTATGAAAACAACAAGACACTATGAAAACAACAAGACACTATGAAAACAACAAGACACTATGAAAACAACAAGACACTATGAAAACAACAAGACACTATGAAAACAACAAGACACTATGAAAACAACAAGACACTATGAAAACAACAAGACACTATGAAAACAACAAGACACTATGAAAACAACAAGACACTATGAAAACAACAAGACACTATGAAAACAACAAGACAATATGAAAACAACAAGACACTATGAAAACAACAAGACACTATGAAAACAACAAGACACTATGAAAACAACAAGACACTATGAAAACAACAAGACACTATGAAAACAACAAGACACTATGAAAACAACAAGACACTATGAAAACAACAAGACACTATGAAAACAACAAGACACTATGAAAACAACAAGACACTATGAAAACAACAAGACACTATGAAAACAACAAGACACTATGAAAACAACAAGACACTATGAAAACAACAAGACACTATGAAAACAACAAGACAATATGAAAACAACAAGACACTATGAAAACAACAAGACACTATGAAAACAACAAGACACTATGAAAACAACAAGACACTATGAAAACAACAAGACACTATGAAAACAACAAGACAATATGAAAACAACAAGACACTATGAAAACAACAAGACACTATGAAAACAACAAGACACTATGAAAACAACAAGACACTATGAAAACAACAAGACACTATGAAAACAACAAGACACTATGAAAACAACAAGACACTATGAAAACAACAAGACACTATGAAAACAACAAGACACTATGAAAACAACAAGACACTATGAAAACAACAAGACACTATGAAAACAACAAGACAATATGAAAACAACAAGACACTATGAAAACAACAAGACACTATGAAAACAACAAGACACTATGAAAACAACAAGACACTATGAAAACAACAAGACACTATGAAAACAACAAGACACTATGAAAACAACAAGACACTATGAAAACAACAAGACACTATGAAAACAACAAGACACTATGAAAACAACAAGACACTATGAAAACAACAAGACAATATGAAAACAACAAGACACTATGAAAACAACAAGACACTATGAAAACAACAAGACACTATGAAAACAACAAGACACTATGAAAACAACAAGACACTATGAAAACAACAAGACAATATGAAAACAACAAGACACTATGAAAACAACAAGACACTATGAAAACAACAAGACACTATGAAAACAACAAGACAATATGAAACAACAAGACACTATGAAAACAACAAGACAATATGAAAACAACAAGACAATATGAAAACAACAAGACACTATGAAAACAACAAGACACTATGAAAACAACAAGACACTATGAAAACAACAAGACACTATGAAAACAACAAGACACTATGAAAACAACAAGACAATATGAAAACAACAAGACACTATGAAAACAACAAGACAATATGAAAACAACAAGACACTATGAAAACAACAAGACACTATGAAAACAACAAGACAATATGAAAACAACAAGACAATATGAAAACAACAAGACACTATGAAAACAACAAGACAATATGAAAACAACAAGACACTATGAAAACAACAAGACACTATGAAAACAACAAGACAATATGAAAACAACAAGACACTATGAAAACAACAAGACACTATGAAAACAACAAGACAATATGAAAACAACAAGACACTATGAAAACAACAAGACACTATGAAAACAACAAGACACTATGAAAACAACAAGACACTATGAAAACAACAAGACACTATGAAAACAACAAGACACTATGAAAACAACAAGACACTATGAAAACAACAAGACACTATGAAAACAACAAGACACTATGAAAACAACAAGACACTATGAAAACAAGAAATGGGACTTAAATAGAAATGATAGGGAATATGTACATAAATAAATAATAAATTAAATTGCACGATTCCCCTCGTTTTGCACGGAAGGCTTATATAATTTAAATATTTGAGACATTAGTGAAACAAGATGCAATGACATGTAAAGCGTCTTTGGGTTCAGAAAAGCGCTATAGAAAAGTAATATATTATTATTATTATTATTATTAATTGAAAGAAAATACAAAGAAACAAAAGAACAGAAAACAGTGAGAATATTTTTTTTTTTTCGCAAACCTCTTTTCGTTTACAAATCTGACGCTTATGACGAGCTGCTCGGTTTTTGCACCAGTCCATGTTCAAAACTTTACAATCAATTACACTATGAAAAGGGCTGTATAAGTAAGAACAATTAAAACACAACAAGACATTCAAGATGACGATATAAAATGTCTTTTCTTTTCTTATTTTGCACGAATTTCAAGTCAAAGTTTGCACGGAAATGTTTCTACACAGCATTTCATGACAAACAGTGTTGCACATGGTAAGGTAGTTAAGTCCTACACACTCCCTGATGGAGGGTTTAATAACTCCCACTCCCCACTATAGTTGGTTTGGAACGGCACTAAATCTGGCGGACCCTCAAACGCACAAACAGATTGAAAATGGGAAGGTTAGGGTCCGATTGAACTTTGGACAGTGTGTGTAGAGTGGTTATAGCTGGAGAAGAACAGTGGAATTATGATGAAGACAATAATGTGTGTGTGTGTGTGTGTGTGTGTGTGTGTGTGTGTGTGTGTGTGTGTGTGTGTGTGTGTGTGTGTGTGTGTGTGTGTGTGTGTGTGTGTGTGTGTGTGTGTGTGTGTGTGTGTGTGTGTGTGTGTGTGTGTGTGTGTGTGTGTGTGTGTGTGTGTGTGTGTGTGTGTGTGTGTGTGTGTGTGTGTTAATCAGCAGCCCTCTCCCCTCTGCAGTAGGAGTCGGTGTATCATATGCGCTGCCTCCAGTCTTGTCGGCTCTTATCAGATAATTGTAGGAGAAAAACTCATTAGAAATGCTTGAGAGATTACCACTTCTTCTTCTTCTTCTTCTGTCCTCCAACATGTGTCAGAGAAAAGCTCGCTGTGGGGGGGGGTGGGGGGGGGGGGGGGCATGAAAGAACAGGTATTTTTAAGGAGCATCTGACTGTAAATATACTGAGGAATTTAGAAAAACATGGCATGAAACAGCTGATAGTTGAGAAAACCTTTTTTAATTAAATATCTGGTAACCTGCAGTGACACTAAGACGAGGCGATGAGGTGTTTCTAATGGCTGGTCGTATTTCAAAACCAGATTAAGTTACATTTCCATATTTAACAAAGAGAAGAGAAGACGAGAAGAACCACCTTTTATCTTTTGTTTTGCCCTCAAAATATAATACTTAAAGGTATCTACCGTACTTTTCGGACTACAAAGCGCACCTGCATATGAGCCGCAGCAGCTAAATTGTCCGTCTGTCTTGCTCTCGTTCTGTCTCTCGGTTCCACTTTTACTTTGGCGTGCTACCTGTCTCACTCTTTTCCGGCCTCCAGCTTTTCCTGCTGGAGCCCGCCGCTTAAAGGTGGCGGGCGCGGACCGGTCCTAGAGCCCATAGTGTTAAAGGTGGTTAATTTGACCTGTAAAATCCATAGATTTAGGAGGTTCCCTAGTGGCCGTTAGCTGTACAAAGAAAATGGGGAAAAAAGTCGCGGCTTATAGTCCGAAAAGTACGGTATGGCCATTTCTTCTGATCATAATTCCATCGTTGAGGTCGACTAGAATAGATTTAAATTGTTCAATGTTCCAAACTCACATTGGTTTCTCACAGCATCTCTGTATAGTCTGTGTATTCACTCTCTGTCCTACACGGCTTCTTGGAGCTCCTGCCCCCCCCCCCCCTCCCTGTGAGCCCAGTGTGCTCTGATTGGTCAGGACGTTGCGAGGTTCGCTGCTCACTGAGCTGGCTTACTGGTGTGGTTTCCGGGTCGGCGATACAGCGAGAACAAGCTAAACTCATCCTGAGCACGCAGACACTCACAGCCGAAGTAAACACAATAAGCGTGGCTTGATATCGAGAAAGAAAAAGATTTGTAACGCTGTGAGTCAACGGGTCTGCGGAGAGCGTTTCTCCGCCATCCCAACTCGTCTGTTACCAACCAGGGAGCTCGATGCAAGTCAATGGGACTCCCTGCTAGTTGAAAATGTACGCTAAATGTCCTGGTGTGGGAGGAGCTCCGCGGATTCGTCCATTTTGATTTGTCCATGACGTCACTTGGTTCCCGGAAGAAAACAATGGAACAAGATAAATGTCCAGCGGGGCGTTCTGGGGCAGCAGACAGGTCTCTCCGGTGTTAGGGTTGTACTCGCTACAGGGAGCACTTTGAGGGTTTTGACTCTGCAGAGCGTTAATGCATAAACACACAAGGGGACGGGTGATAACCGGAAAAGCATGACATGGGACCTTTCAGATTCCCATGTGGGGGCCTGTCCTTATACAGGGCAGGCCCCCACATTTCAGATGGAAATTACATTACCATTTTGGAAGTAAACATGTCCAAAACAACCGAAGAAAATAAAAATACAAGAGCAGAAACTCAGAAAGCCAAACTGTGGGCAGACCATTTGTGGCATTTTATGTTGGAGAATGTCAAAAAGTGGCCTTTTTTGCGTCACGCTGGGATCCCGTGATGCCTGCGCAGTGTGGGCAGCACGGCACAGCGGAGCGCTGGTTCCCACTAACCACAGACCGAGGCTTTTCATTCTGCAGCTCAGTGTGGCGACTCGTTCCACTGACCCCCTCTTACCACCTCAACTGTCAACACGTCTTGTGTTGTAGTTGCATCCACATCGACTCTTCGTCTGTGAGCAATAAGTAGCATTTTGTCTGCCTGCTTTACAATAAAAGAGTGATTCTCGATTGAATACTTACAAACAATGGGAAATTAAGCATTTGTAGTAACAAGGAGGTCTTCATCAAAAGGATAACATTCACAATAATCGTCCCAAAGTTCATTAATGCATCGGGATTACTATGTGTTTCATTTGATTTCATTCACTCCCAATCGGGCTATGCAATAATTGATTGGTCTGTGAAGTGCAATATGGACAAGTGCAATACCTTGATCTCTGCAATATAAGGCGAAGCCTGCGAGCTAGTTCAGGCAGTCAACTTGAGCACTTGTGCTGCATTCATATAACGCCCCTTGCTGCTCTACAACCAACCAATCAGAGCCTCCTTAATATGCCGCTCTATTGAACCTGCCAGATCTCTCTCTATGCTTTGCTTGCTGCTGCTATTGCTGCAGCTACCTCTACATCGCTGCTGCTTGCTGCCCCACCACCACCCCAGCTTCCACCCCAGCATCCACCTGTAGGCTCGGGGGTTAGTTATTTAATCATCACTCATCGTGCTATGTATATCTATGGAGTGATGATGCCCGAGCCTAGTCGCCAAATTCAACTATATGCTGCTTCTAATAAACATGTTAAAGAAACACGTGAGTTGTCTGACTGAAATAAGGTAAAGGCAAAAGACATGGAGATATCATTCTACATGTATTAGTGCATGGCTGTGGAGAAGTCCCAACTTACAAAATTGTATTTTACAGACCTAATAAAAAATCCTAGTTTGGTGTAGATCCTCAAAAATACTATAATTTTGATATAATATTCAGTCTTAATGTGAATAATGTTCCATAAATTATCATTATTTATATCAACAGTTAATTTTGTTTGTCTAATCAAGGAGACCGAATTTCCAATACTGTTTTTTTGGAGCGAGAACGTTCCTTTATTTTAGATGCAGAGTTGAACCGTGAAGTACCCTTTAATACCTATACTGTACATGCCAACATACTGTACAGTAACTATCTAATATGTTTCAGATTATAACTGTATGTTAGTCGCTTTTATCCAAAGCGACTAACATACATTCAGTACTGTGGGCAATCCCAGGGTGGCTTGCCCAGGGACACAACGACATGCTGACTGCAGTGGGGTTTGAACCTGTGACCCCAAGTCCAGCACACTATCCACTGAGCCACAGCGTCCTACCAAAGCTCACAATATGTCCCCCACTTCTGTTGTAAATGATTACAGCTACAATAATCTGTCGCCACGAGACAGCCAAATTAATAAAAACCAGCACGGAAATAAAAGGGAAATTCTGTATTCAGATTCTGTTTCCGAACTGTTTGTGTGTACATCATATCGTAAATACGAGCTTTACAATCCTGCCTGCACTGTTTCTGCTTTATTTAGAAGCCACATGGTTTCGAGACAGAGGGAACGGAGAGAGGACAGACCGGCTTGCTTTGGCTCACAGAGTCAGAATTAGTATTCATAGTCATAGAGACGTTTTATGGCCGTATTTTTCTCTTTATGTTCTCTGGGCAGACAGCTCAGCCCCACCCTCTCATATCTCTTCCTCTGGCTGCTCCCTTTCTCTATCTCATGCACATGTGTGACTCCACACACACACACACACACACACACACACACACACACACACACACACACACACACACACACCATGTATACATATTTTGTATTTATTTAACCTTTATTTAACCAGATAAAAAAGCATTGAGATAAAATCTCATTTGCAAAGCTGACCTGGCCAAGAAGGCAGCAACGTTACACATTAACATAACACAGACATGTATAATACAGAGAACACAACTAAGTAAACAAAAGACGAAAAAGCAGTCACTACATTGAGCACATTAGGACAGTAAGAAAGGCACTACTTATTACTGCAAGAGCAGCTGGGGGTAAGGACCTCAGACATCTTCAATCTAAAACATGCTATTGAGACAAGTGTCCTCAGTGTGAGGCTTGATTGAAGGTCATTCCAAGACCAAGGACCAGAATGAAAAAGACTCCTTTCTCCAGCCTCAGTCCGCACGGCAGGAACCCGTATCCAGGCTCTGGGTCTGAGGCTGTGAGAGTCACAAACTGGAGCAAATCTGGAACATATGTACAGTGGAAGCTTTCCTAAAATGGCTTTATACATTAATAACAACCAATGCTGCATCCCACGCATACTGAGTGAGGACCATCCAGTTATACAGTGTGCAATGATGAGTCCTACAGGCAGTGCAGCATGGTAGAGTGGTTCAAGTTCACTTCAGGGGACATTACATTGACTTACATGCGTTTCTTGGATATTTATCCTAACCTTAACCATAACCAACACATGCCTAACCCTTACCCTTACCAAGTCTTCACCCTAAAACAGTGCTACTCAAAGTGTGGTCCGCGGACCATTGGTGGTCCGTGAGCGCCCCCTTGTGGTCCGCGAGTGCCCCCTAGTGGTCCGCGAGTATATTGGTAACATTTCACATTTGAAATAAATAAATACATTTAAGTTGTCCGCACTCTCGCGGGAATATCTCCGCAATGGAGCGAGCTTAAGTTTCACTTTCGATTGCATGATATAGCCCCGGGCACAACACCTTCGTCAGACATGTTGCCACTTGTTTGTTCTATTTTCAGGCGATTTGTAATCTGTTCTCGAAAAACGATGTGATTTTGGATATTTGTGGAGTTAGGTGGTCCGCGAGTGTTTTTTTATTGATTAAGTGTCCTTGGTATGAAAAGGTTTGAGAAACACTGCCCTAAAATGAATGATTCCCCTCATGGGGACTGCCAGTCCCCACACGTGACTGTGTAAACAGATGTAGATGCCCACAAGGATAGTAATACTAGGATACACACACACACACAGGTTAGCGGGTAGGGGATGAGGAGGAATGAGACGAGCTTTCTGGCTCACATGAAACTTAAAGATGTCTTTGCAGTGACACCACAATAGCTTTAACCTTCTAATGGGTGCAGTTATCTCATGAGGATGGAAATGAGAGCCAGAGCCATTTGCACTGGCATTCTTCTATCTTGCTGACTCATTTGTTTTCTGTAATTTATTCCTCTGTACAGAATCACTGCACCGTCTGCCACACGGAGATACTGGGAAACAAAAAAAAGTGTTCTTCATAATTATTAACGAGGAAGTATTACTCATTTATAAAGCAGGTGTGTTATTTACGATCCAACTCAAACCAATGGTCAGAGTGAGAATAATATTGATGCAGGTTAAATTTTCTCCAGCTAAGTGAGATGTCAGTTTAATTGAGAGAGAAAGACAGAGGGACGGAAACAGGAAGAGAGATGTAACAATTTGGGGATGAATGAAAAGGGCAAAGCCAGGTGGATCTGAATGTCATTTTCAATTTCAATGCAGCCACTCAATTATCATACTCACTTTAAAGGGGCCCTAATGTCTCCACTTTAAAGAGTCCTCTCCTGCTGATGTTCAGGTGTATATCAGTGTGTAGTGTCTCTACTTTAAAGAGTCCTCTCCTGCTGATGTTCAGGTGTATATCAGTGTGTAGTGTCTCTACTTTAAAGAGTCCTCTCCTGCTGATGTTCAGGTGTATATCAGTGTGTAGTGTCTCTACTTTAAAGAGTCCTCTCCTGCTGATGTTCAGGTGTATATCAGTATGTAGTGTCTCTACTTTAAAGAGTCCTCTCCTGCTGATGTTCAGGTGTATATCAGTATGTAGTGTCTCTACTTTGAAGAGTCCTCTCCTGCTGATATTCAGGTGTATATCAGTATGTAGTAGCTCTACTTTAAAGAGTCCTCTCCTGCTGATGTTCAGGTGTATATCAGTATGTAGTGTCTCTACTTTAAAGAGTCCTCTCCTGCTGATGTTCAGGTGTATATCAGTATTTAGAACACAGGGATTTTAGCCTTTTGCATGTAAAATGAAATAAGATGAACAGAAAGTACAGATAAATACTGTTTAGTGGAATATAAAAATGATCAATTATTTGCAAATTAGATTAAATATTCTAATGACACCCATTGAGTCCCTAAACCCATATCACCTACTGTTGCAACCGTGGTTGTTTTGTTTGATCCTTCATTTTGAAATACATATTAGATCCGTCATCCAATCTTGTTTTCGTCATCTGAGGAATACTGACACAATCTGTTCATTTCTGAGCCCCACAGTCCACGGTCTATCGTACACACTTTCATTTCCTCACATTTAGATAACGCTGTTGGGCTCCTAACTGCCATGAGTCAGAGAACAAGTCACCGACTGCAATCTGTGTACAATGCAGCAGCGAGAGCACACGAACAAAAACATAAAATATAACCACACTTTTAATGTCGTTATAGTCGCAACACCCACACTTTATCTCTTAAATTCCATATTCAAGTGTTTTATTGTCATATGCACAGTACATATAGTTATGGCAATGAACAGCTTCAATTCCAAGCTCCTCCAACAATGCAACATATTATATAAAGCACATAAGACAAATACAAAATTAAAATAGTGCAAGAAATAGTAGGATACATTAGAATAAAATAGTGCAGATTATGTTGCGAGACCAGTGTGAAAGTAGTCCAGATGAAGTCAACTATATACAATTATGGAGGAAATTCCACACGAAATCCACCTCTATGGTTAGAAATGAACAAATATAGACGTTTAAAGCAAAGTTGTTATTTAATAAAGTCAAAAGAAGTCAAAGCATTTAACAGAGTTAATCTATTTCAGCTGAAAGGTAGTACAAGATCCGATGACATTACAAGAGAAGATCCAAGCACTGTATACACTCAAAAATAAAGGAAAGGGGAAAGTCTCAGCAAGGGAATTTACATTACAGGCTATTGAAATGTTGTCCAGACGGGCGAAACGTGCATACGGTAATTACAAACCTAACATTGTCATGACTGGACAACGAGGTATCAAACCCAAATCCATAAGATATGTTGAAAGCAGGAATCCTTTATTTCCAGAACGAGGCCAGGCAAACAAAGTCAAAACTGGGCAAGACAACACATAAAGTCGCTCAGAACATAAACCATCCAACAATGTCAAGAAACTCAGAAAGACTGACAGAAAAACCAGAACTTAGATGCACACAAGGCTAATCTCACAAACAAGACACAGGTGAGGAGGGAGGAGAACACACAGGGGCACCAGGTGAACACAATCAGGTAATCAGGCAAGAGGGAACACAGAGACAGGAAGCAACAGGCAAGACGGGGGGGGGGGGGGGGGGTGAACACTTTTCAAAATAAGACAGGAAACCAAAGACAGATCGAGACATGACAAAACACAACACAGACAGATCGTGACAAACATTACATGACATGTTACTTGTTAGACGCTTTTATCCAAAGCGACTTCCGAACGGCGTTGGGCTCCTAACTGCCATGAGTCAGAGAACAAGTCACCGACTGCAATCTGTGTACAATGCAGCAGCGAGAGCGTCAGAGCGAGAGCCCCTGATCCGAACACCAGCGTACTAGTCCACTGTGTAGTCCACTGCGTAGTCCACTGCGCCACAGCCTAACATTAATCCGAACAATGGTCGAAGAGATAGCCTTCTGTCTGTTCTAAGGAAGTGATTATTAAGCGGCTAGGTGGGAATTCAAACTGTGGGGATATCAAACCAGAGAGGGAAGTTACAGTGATGTCTATATTATAATTAAATTAGACTTTATGATACATTTCTACAATACATGTCAGATAAATAAATAAATACCATAAGCTCAATGATGTGCCTACTGTAGTCCTCCTGCAAGAAAAAGTCACATAGTTAGCTGTATACATTTGGGGGAAATGTGTGCAGAGTTAGAGGAGATAACACTCTCCTATACGAGCTTTACACACAAGGAAACCAGCAGCCAGAATATCTCTGTCCACCGGTTATAAAACCCACCTACCAGCACCTCTACAGCTTACTGATTAGCCCATTATATCTGTCTTGTTTAATCGGTGCACATTAGAAGTGTGAACATAACAATGTGCTTTTCAAGAAAGGGTTATGTGCCAGACAATTTCTTGGGCTAGTTTCCAGGCAACCGGTGGAAACTCAAGGAATGTTTTGCCTCCAGCAGAAAGATAACGTCTGAAAACAAAAACATCCCGCTGGATGGCATTTAAAACAGCGGATTTGTACAGATTAAAAGTGTTCTATATTCAGAGCATTAATACAGCAGCAAGAATGTTTGATAGGTAAAGATAGAGTGGACAAACCTGAGGGGAGAATCAAGTCTTTCTGTGTGTTGTTAGAGCTTCTCTGATATTTGGATTTAGCCGCTCCAGCAGCGCATGAATGTAACTGCATGCAAGTCGCTTTTTGTGGCTAGCTTGATTTAAAAACATACACATTAGCGATGCCTTACACTTTTTTTTTCCATCTAAGCATTTCTCAAACTTTTTCATACCAAGGACACTTAATCAATAAAAAAACACTCGCGGACCACCTAACTCCACAAATATCCAAAATCACATCGTTTTTCTAGAACAGATTACAAATCGCCTGGAAATAGAACAAACCAGTGGCAACATGTGTGACGAAGGTGTTGCGCTGGGCTATATCACGCAATCGAAAGTGAAACTTAAGCTCACTCCATTGCGGAGATATTCCCGCGAGAGTGCGGACAACTTAAATGTATTTATTTATTTCAAATGTGAAATGTTACCAATATACTCGCGGACCACCAGGGGGCGCTCACGGACCTCCAATGGTCCGCGGACCACACTTTGAGAAGCACTGATCGAAGGAATACTGACTTCTCTTCATTTCAGCTTCAGACACACAGAAGATATTGTAGACGCTTTTGATTCCTCATAGAAGATGCCAGGCGAGTCATTCATGTTGGCTGCCGCTCTCCAATGCAAAAATACATTGGTTACTTTTGTTAGCATTGTTAGCTGCTAGTTGCCGCCTTAGCCATCACCATGTTGATATCTACGTGAAGGAAATCCCTCAATTATTATGATCTGAGTAACACATAAACAAACAAGAAATAATATATTGTGATCGTTTTTTAGCTTTGGAGATGATGGTAGGTGTACTTGGTGATTTTAACAACAGGGCTATGCTAGTTTTATCCGTTTTAATCTAAGCTAAGCTAAGTAGCTGCTAACCTTGTATATTTAACAAAGAAAGCAAAAGTGTTACCTATTTCAAAACTAACTCTTGAGGGAATAATTGTATGTATTAATTATTGCTTGAAAAGCTTTACCAAAACACCTTCTATTAGCTTTTCATTTGGCTTATGGCATGTGTGGATTGATTTGTGTATACATATCAGCATGTCGGTTTTTAGATAATAATAATAATACATTACATCTTTATAGCGCTTTTCCCAGTGCTCAAAGATGCTTTACACAAAATCACAAACAGAAACAGCACAAAGAAAGCAGATGAGTTCTGAGAGATTTAATGGTGATAATTAGATTACCCACAATGCCTGAAACATGGTTCTTGAAACTCATATAGACACAAAGCGGCACCTTTATATATACAGTCTATGAGCGGCACTCACAGACACACACACGCGCACACACACACATATGCACACACACACACGCACACACACACACACACATACACACACACACACACACACACACACATGTATAAATCACTTCAGGGGACATTATACACTTACATGCATTTCCTGGAGACTTATCCTAAACCTTACCAAGTCTTCACCCTAAAATTAATTATTCCCCTCATTATGTCCCCATAAGGGATGCGAGTCTCCACACCCCAAACAGATGTAGGTCCCCACAAGTATAGTAATGCTAGGACACACACACACACACACACACACACACACACACACACACACACACACACACACACACACACACACACACACACACACACCATAAAGACAAACACCGGAAGATTTTCTCGTACTGCCCAGAGGCTTGGATTCTTCCTGTTTTGCTCTGGAGGGGAGTCTGGCGCCTGTACCATCCAACTTCTCCCCAAACACACACACACACACACACACACACACACACACACACACACACACACACACACACACACACACACACACACACACACACACACACACACTCACACTCACACTCACACATACACTACACATACACTACACACACACACGTACGTACGCACACACACACGCACACACACACACACATGCACACACACACACACCCACACACACACACACACACACACACACTCACACATACAGTACACATACACACACATGCACACACACACATGCACGCACACATACAAACACACACACACATACACGCACATGCACACACACGCACACACATACACACACCACACACACACACACATACACACAAACATGCACGCACACACACACATGCACACATGCATACACACACAAACACACACATACACACACACGCACACACACACACACACACACACGGGCACGCACACACACACATACACACACACACACCATAAAGACAAACACCAGGAGATGTCCTCGTACTCCCCGGAGGCTCGGATCCTTCCTGCTTTGCTCTGCAGGGTTCGTGGCCTTCGTCTGTGCTTGTGGTCGCTGTCTGTCTGAACATTTCCTTTTGTAGACCATCCTGACAGTATCTGGCAAAACCTCTCTCTCTCTCCCCCTGAGGCGTCCACGTCCACAAAGACACCGAGGAAGAGGCATCGCGCGTTTGACCTGCTACAACACTAACACGGCCTCTTTGAAAGGATGCCTACTCGATTCCTTCTTTCAAACTATTCCCTCATTTCTTCACAGTCCTCCAGTGTCCCCCGGCCATCGAGGATTGAAAGCACCGTATTTGCCCACCTTGTCTGTTGACAAAGCGTTTTCTTTTTCTCTCACCAGTTGGCAGTGTGTGCCTGGGAGTTGCGGAGGCAGCATTTTGAGTTTTCCTCTGGGGGAAGGCAAGGGTACGACACTATTAGTCACCTCTGACACAGCACAGCCTCTGCCTGTAGAGCAGATGGAGAGAAAGTGTAAATGAGAGACCTGAGGGTGGCAGGGTGGACGGGACACACAGCAGCCTTAAGGTGGCCTGAGACCTTTCCTACATGCAACTTAAAGGGGCCCTAATATGCTAGTTTTCAGCGATCCATCTGAGTTTATATCAAACAGCAGCAGAGGTAAAATAAGTAAAAGTAATAAGAAGCAATACTAAATTGTTTAAATAATGTTACAAGGAAAAGTCGAGCATTCAAAATCTTACTTAAAAGTATTTGCAAAACAAATGTGCCTAAAGTACCAAAAGTGAAAATACTGAGTATGCATTATGGCCTATTTCTGAATCACTTTTATAAAATTAGTAATTTAATTTAATAAAAGTTATTTATATCTAGTTAAGGGGGTCCTCTCCTGCTGATGTTCAGGTGTATATCAGTATGTAGTGTCTCTACTTTAAAGAGTCCTCTCCTGCTGATGTTCAGGAGTATATCAGTATGTAGTGTCTCTACTTTAAAGAGTCCTCTCCTGCTGATGTTCAGGTGTATATCAGTATGTAGTATCTCTACTTTAAAGAGTCCTCTCCTGCTGATGTTCAGGTGTATATCAGTATGTAGTGCCTCTACTTTACAGAGTCCACTCTACTTTAAAGAGTCCTCTCCTGCTGATGTTCAGGTGTATATCAGTATGTAGTGTCTACTTTAAAGAGTCCTCTCCCGCTGATGTTCAGGTGTATATCAGTATGTAGTGTCTCTACTTTAAAGAGTCCTCTCCTGCTGATGTTCAGGTGTATATCAGTATGTAGTGTCTACTTTAAAGAGTCCTCTCCCGTGATGTTCAGGTGTATATCAGTATGTAGTGTCTCTACTTTAAAGAGTCCTCTCCTGCTGATGTTCAGGTGTTATCAGTATGTAGTGTCTCTACTTTAAAGAGTCCTCTCCTGCTGATGTTCAGGTGTATATCAGTGTGTGTGTCTCTCTACTTTAAAGAGTCCTCTCCTGCTGATGTTCAGGTGTATATCAGTATGTAGTCTCTACTTTAAAGAGTCCTCTCCTGCTGATGTTCAGGTGTATATCAGTATGTAGTGTCTCTACTTTAAAGAGTCCTCTCCTGCTGATGGTCAGGTGTATATCAGTGTGTAGTGTCTCTACTTTAAAGAGTCCTCTCCTGCTGATGTTCAGGTGTATATCAGTATGTAGAGTCTCTACTTTAAAGAGTCCCCTCCTGCTGATGTTCAGGTGTATATCAGTATGTAGTGTCTCTACTTTAAAGAGTCCTCTCCTGCTGATGTTCAGGTGTATATCAGTATGTAGCGTCTCTACTTTAAAGAGTCCTCTCCTGCTGATGTTCAGGTGTATATCAGTATGTAGCGTCTGTGCTGCAGCACCTCTTTTCACCCTCTGTCTGAAACCAGAGCCCAGTCTGCTCTGATTGGTTAGCTGGCCAGCTCTGTTGTGATTGGTCAACCGCTTAGAGAAGTCCCGCCCCTTAGCCTATCAAGTATGTGATAGAGCACTAGAGAATAGAAAGGCAAGTGTTACAGAGTGATGTCACTATGTTACTATGGCCCTTTTCGAAGCCTGATGATTTGCTCGCTATTAGACGCTGTCCACACGTTAAGAAACGTCATCGAGATGTCAGGTCTGTTTTTCTGCTTTTGAAATCCCACAGATCAAAGTGTGACGGATCGCTTGTGGACGAGAGGCAGCGGTCACTGTCAGCCGCAGTGACTTAACATTACTTAGACTGTTGTGATTGAATTTTAGAGCTAATCCGGTCTGCTATCAGTGTCCAGGTACCGTGTCCGCTCAGTGGGAGTGCAGGCTTCAAGAAAAGGCTTTATTTATTTATTTTTAGAGGAGGGGAGTGGAGTGGGCACTGCAGCTATATCTGCCTTGCCGCCTCTCTCCCCTTATCTCTATGTTTGTACACTGTGTGCCGAGATCCAATCAATAGCCACTCCAGCCGTGGAGAGAGGAGAAGGTCAGCAGCCGCACTCGAGGAGACACAGAAAACATAGCAAACACACCACGTGTAACTTTTGATCTGCCGCGTTAATGATATATTATTATGATTTCTGTCTCGGAAGGACAAGCAACACTTTAAAATGCTACTTTTCAAATGCTTTAGATAAATCACAATATCATGTTTAAGGTACAAAGTCAAGGTCAATCGGAGCTGGTTATTTTGGTAATTTGCTAAGCATGTGTCCTTTGAGAGAAACACATCCAGATTACAGTCTTTTCTCTTTGCATTGTTTAAAAGAAAAGATAAGAAGTACTTTATTGATCCCAATTCGAGAGATGTTTGCGTTGTAGCAGCATAACAAGACAAGGCATTGTGTTAGAGCCAGTATTTTGATTTTATAAGAAAGGCCACCTAATTGTGACGTCTGTAGTCAACGCACTATAAAGGACTACAATTCCCAGGGCGCCTGGGCTAAAGCCACAGTGATGGGCAACCTGTTCGTCGAGGAACAGTTTTTAACCGTGCCGTACACGTACATACAAACCGTACAAGTACCCTTTAAGTTATGAAGTTATAAGCTTCAAGAAAGAATACCTAAGTTGTTTGTTATTTTATTTGAGTTTTGCCTATTTCTTTTGAATATTGTAAAGGCCTATTTTCTTTGTTGCATGTGCAAAATGTTGTTATTTTATTTTTGAGCAAACACATCGCAACATCTTCTAAACCAGGGGTGTCAAACCCAATTTCATCGCGGGCCACAATCGCATAAAGGTTGCACTCAAAGGGCCGGGTAACTATATAAATATATATAAAATAATGTATTATATTACATTATTGCCTCTGAATTAGATTAGTATCGGATAGGATAATAACTTAGTCATTAACTACGTCTGAAAGCAGAAGTCTCTTCAGTGAGCATGTCACAAAACAAGATGCATTGTGGGACATTTAGTTTATGGGCAACCTGCTTCTGTAAAGTGGCATGTAACCGTATAATAAACGTATTATATTCTTTGCAAGCTCTTGCGGGGCCACATAAAATGAAGTCGCGGGCCGGATTTGGACCCCGGGCCTTGAGTTTGACACCCCTGCACTAAACCTCGGAGACCAAGCAACACTTCAAACTGTTATGCTGTGTTCGTTATTCTCGCGTCCAGGTAAGAAGCTTAAAAAGGAGACGAAATGGAGTCTCTGAGAAGGTTCAAAATTGGTAGTTTAATTAATAAAAAGCGCGGTAATGTTACAAACAGGATATTGTTCAGTCAGGAGAGAAAGTCTGCAGCTTCCTCTCCCAGGTGCTGGCCGTGCAGAAGAGAGCTTACAAGCATTCATCCTTCCCGCTTGCTGGCTGTTAGCTCCTCCTCTCTGGGAGCTGCAGTGCCGTAGGGGACTTCCCCCCTCGTTCGTCTGTGTCCGATATCGCGTTAAACAGAGGATTTCGACATTTTACATTCCTTGCTTACTTCCACATGCCTTTTCTCCTCCTCATCTCTTTCATAACTTTATATGTAATACATGTTAACGGCGTCAATAGCCACTTTAATGATACTAATGGGCGGTAGTCCCGGATGTCGTCATGAAGGATTTTCAGAATAAAAGCTTGGTATTGAGAACTTCCGGTTTTTTCCAGAATAAAATAGCATTTAAACTGACGGTATGTTTAAGGTACATTATGCCATAAAAAAATTGATTTTAATTTCTAACAAAACTGTGAGTACTTTAAGGAAAGAAAGGAGTTAGAACTGTCTGTTTAAGGCAGGGGTGTCAAACTCAAGGCCCGGGGGCCACATTCGGCCCGCGACTTCATTTTATGTGGCCCCACAAGAGCTTGCAAAGAATATAATATGTTTATTATACGGTTACATGCTACAGAAGCACGTTGCCCATAAACTACATGTCCCACAATGCATCTCAAATATGACTTTTTTCTCAGAATTTGCCTTTTTTTCTTCAAAATATGCATTTTTTCATAGAATTCCTTTTTCTCAGAATTAGATTTTTATTTCAAAATGTCACTTCTATTTATTTTTTCTCCAGAATTTGGCTTTTCTTTTTAAATCATTTTGGGACATACGCACTGAAGAGACTTGCCCTAGACTTCTGCTTTCAGACGTAGTTAATTATGAAGTTATTACCCTATCCGATGATAATCCAATGCAGAGGCAATGATCTAATATAATACATTATTTTATATATATGATATATTTATATATGTATTTTTATATAGTCTTAAAGTTACAACCGGCCCTTTGAGTGCAACCATAATGCTGATGTGGCCCGCGATGAAATTGAGTTTGACACCCCTGGTTTAAGGCGTCTGGCTTGATGTAAAGACAAGGAAGGAAGCCACGACACATTGTACATTAGATAAATTAAAAGACTAGAAATAACTAATTCAAAATGTAAACATATCAAATAGAAATAAAATAACATTAGTGTTGTCAAAATATAGTCTTTTTATCAGCATACTGTATCTTGTATTTGAGCAGTTTTTACTTTTCCTCACAACCCTTTAAGTCTTGCTTCAACCTAACTTAATTATAAAATGAATATATAATCGAGTTAAACGTGTAGCACATCAGAAACAAACACTTCTGCCACAGGGAATGTTGTCCTTGTGTGCAGCGGAGTGATCGACACCGTCCATATCTTCTTAGCAAGGGTTGTTCACATCACATACCCTCATCCAGTATTTTACAGCATGCTTTGTGACCGAGTGCCGGTTTTAATTACAGAAACTAATTAATGCCAACTTTGTGTGAAAGCGGACTGAGAGTTCTTGACACTGCAGCTACTCTGTGAATGGCAGCGTGATGGGTTTGTAATGAAGAGAGCCCTCCACCTCCTGACTGCCTCTGCTGAAGGCCAACACCTGAATAGCCAATCAGCACGCTGTCATGTGAGTGGGCTTTTACTGCAGAGGGAAACCAATGAGAGATGTTAGCATCCATTTTTATTTTGAAAGGAAATCCCAGACTTCCTCATGGAGATTGGGAAAGAACCCCCACACGGGAATCAGTCCGTTTATAGAGTTGTGCTTTAGTTTAATTAACTTAACCGCCGCTAAGCTAAAGGCGGACTTTGTTCTGATACTTAAAGGGGACCTATTATGCAAAATCCTCTTCTTCATGTTTCTTCTACATCACCATGTGTCCCCTCTTCTTTGTGTCTCTCAACATGTGTCCCCTCTTCTTCATGTTTCTTCTACATCACCATGTGTCCCCTCTTCTTTGTGTCTCTCAACATGTGTCCCCTTTTCTTCACGTCTCTTCTACATCAACATGTGTCCCCTCTTCTCCATGTCTCTTCTACATCAACATGTGTCCCCTCTTCTTCATGTCTCTTCTACATCAACATGTGTCCCCTCTTCTACATCAACATGTGTCCCCTCTTCTTCATGTTTCTTCTACATCACCATGTGTCCCCTCTTCTTCATGTCTCTTCTACATCAACATGTGTCCCCTCTTCTTCATGTCTCTTCTACATCAACATGTGTCCCCTCTTCTCCATGTCTCTTCTACATCAACATGTGTCCCCTCTTCTTCATGTCTCTTCTACATCAACATGTGTCCCCTCTTCTTCATGTCTCTTCTACATCAACATGTGTCCCCTCTTCTCCATGTCTCTTCTACATCAACATGTGTCCCCTCTTCTCCATGTCTCTTCTACATCAACATGTGTCCCCTCTTCTCCATGTCTCTTCTACATCAACATGTATCATCTTTGTAACCAGATGTCTCTCAGAGGGGCGTGGGGAGGGGCTCCTTGTTTTCATCTAAAGTAACAGACAGAGAATCAGCACTTTGGAAACAGGGCTGAAACAGAGGGGATTATGGGTAATGGTATAATAGGAGACCTTTAATTCTCCTATTTTGCCGCTTTGTGACACGTAGAAGCTTCAGACTTTCAAGTGGGATATCAAATCTCCTTATCTTGTGTTAACCACTGACCTTATCTCAGGTTTCTTACCGCAAAAACATTTAAAAAACACAAAAGAGGGAACCGGAAGTGGTCAAATGCTAACTTATTTTCCGGTTTTAGGACTCATTGCTGCTCCACTCTGAGGAAAACATATTCTCTTCAGTATGAACTTGTTTCACAACGCCACAGCATATGAAACAGACGGGGCCTGAAGATGATTAGAAATGTTTATTATTATGTATTCCCTCAAACATACATAGCATTCGTAGCTAGCTTTGTTAGCATATATTCAAGACAGACACGAGCCCTTCACCCGTGAAGCAAGCTGCCACCGCTCTAATTGAACGATTCACATCTTAAACTGCACTGTAACTTTTATCCATGTATTTTTTCTTTTAACGTTTATTTTATTAGCTTTTCTTTTTAAAGACTGATTTTAAATGCCATTTTTTTTAATGTCTTTCATTTTTTGTAAAGCACTTTGAATTGCCTTGTGTTAAATACACTTGCCTTGCCTTTAGTGCCGGACTGTTCATGAATGCATTAGCTGCGGCCGACACATCAAACGAGGGGGAAACTATTTTAAAAAGGGAAATGCAACAGAAAAAGACATAAAGGCGACATAAGAAATATGGTTATATCAGCGGGTGGACATTTAATTTCCATTCTATATTTTTGAGGAAGTTTCTCTTTGTGTTGTGTCTCCTGCTCGGTGTGAACTTCATCGTTCCTTGCATTACTTCTTTGCCATTTTGTTTCCCTTTTGCATTTCTCATAAATTGTTCTCTGTCGGCCTCGGGAAGTTTTTTGTATTTTCCCCTGGCAGCAGCAACAGGTATCTTGATCATAATAATATGTTAATCACTGCAGCACCTCGGCGTCAGAACTCTGAGGGAATTACTCCAAGACTGAAAAGGTCATCATCGCAGGTTTCTTGGCAACAACTGTTGTTTTCATGCTGCCTTGTGTTTCCCTTCATTAGCGAGTGACCCTTTTCCTATGATACAAACATGGCGGTGTCTGTAGTCTAGCGCAGGAATCTGAAGGGAAAAGGTTGACTGTCGTTTGGCCCCAGACGGTTGAGTAAGGAGGCGGTCCCAGAGGGAGAGGGAGATAAGCAGGTTTATGATCTCTGTCCTTATACTGCTGCATGGCCTCTTATCTCCAACCAATGGTTCCCATAGGATACCAGATACTTTAGTACGCATCTCCATCCCTGCATTTCTCCGGCGATCAAGAACGCGGTAATGAGGGAGAGCCGGTGAGGATTGGGAGGTGGTAGGGAGTGCATTAGGCATGGTTGTTAACGCGTGGCTTACTGTGAGACGATGGGAGATACACAGTACCGCTTTTTACACAGTGCAGGTCAACTGTGTGTCCACAACATACGGGAGATACATCGCTAAAAGAATGGCAGGTGAAGCTCTCCGAGTTTGACGGTGTGATGTTCCCTCGGCAGTATTTACATTCTTACATTCAAAGAAAATCAGTAATATCTTTAAAAACTACATCAGCTGTGCACCGTTATGGTGTAAATATAACCTATCTGTGAATTATATCAAATGTAAGTCAGCCAAATTAGTGTTGATACTGCAAGGAGACGTATTGTGTGAAGAGAAATTGAAGATGTTGTTTAATTGTTGATATATTTAAGATCCACGTCAAGTATTCAGTTTCGGCGGCATTTTCTCAGTTTTTCCAAAGGTCTTCTCATCAGGGCTCTCTAAATAAAGAACTACAGCAGATCTCTAATATGTAATGCAGCCGAACCGTGTATTACAATGCCGTTATGTGATGACTTTCAAAGAGAAAAGCAAGAGCACTCGGAATTAAGTATTATTTTATTCTTTTAAAATGTTTTCCGGATTTCATATCATATAAACACCAAATCCCAGCATGCATTGCGGCTAACACATCCAATAAGCGAGCTTAAAACCATAGCTGAGGATCTTGGGTAATCGCTCGAAATGCCTACGTCTGTTTCCGGTTATTTTTATTTTGAAATTCAGTTCCTGACGGACGCCAAAAAAGCCCGAGATTATGGAATTAAACCAATAAATAAAAGCAAGGATAATTGAGTGTTATTGGTGAGTAAATAACAGTGTGTTATTTTGAAAAGAACAACAAATTAGAAGGAAACAAATATTTAAAAATACAGATTTCAGTATCCTGAGGCTCTGAGCCCCATTTATTTTCCTCACAGAACAAAAGTCCGAAATTATACGATTTCAAATAAAAGCAATAACTGTGGCTTGATATTGAGTAAGGACATGTTTTTATGAACCACACAGCTTCCGGTCTTCCTCGACCCGACCGGAGAAAAAGACGTGCTGCAGGCAGTAGAAATACATTGCTTTTAAAATCGTGCTGTGCAACACGAAAAAAAGGGGCAAATCGTGGTGAACACGAAATGCCGTGAGACCGGGTTGTCCCTCGGCACTGACCCCTTGTTGATCCTTATTAAAATGTTGGCACAGAAGCACACAGATTCCGCGTACCTCAGACAGATAATATTTATTTTGGAAATTGGAACTTATCCCCTCCTCCTATGTCTCTTTTCTCTCCTCTCTGTTTCTTACTCTCCCATCTATTTTAATGAATAGAAAACTAATGAAATGGCCGCTTCTATGGGCCTAGAATTGAAGTTCTTCGATATATTTTGAAGAAGTGAAAAGACACTCGGCAAATCTACTCGCATCCTCGCAGCTGTGTTCCAGCCGTCGATCATCCCTTCCTCTGCCAATGGATATTTACTCTACCCGCTTAAGACGCCCAGGATGGAGCGCCGAGCAGGAGGCGCTCACTCCGTCTCATTTGGGCGTCAGGACTCGTTTTCCCGAGGGGACACAAAGAGGGAACAAAACAGATAGCATCCAAGGCTTTTAATAAATTAGAATACACCTTTCTGACAGTGTAATTGCTTTCCATTGCCCGGTAAGCAGGAAAGAGGGAGGCAAGGTGGGGAGACAAAACACGAGGGAGAAAAAGACAGGGAGAGGAGTGTAACGTGGAGCGGGCTGTACAGTAGATCATTTGTCTGCGGGGAAAAGAATGCAAATGAATGAAAAGAGAGTTGCTCGCCCTCCAAAGGCAGCCGAGCTTGAAATTCACTTTGAGGGAAACTTAATTTGTTGTAAATGGGCAAAAAACATATTACGCGAAGAAGGCTGCACGGTGTGTCCGTCTGCTGCGTGTGTCTGTCGGCGTGTGTGTGTGGCAGATGAGGACGCTATGCTCTGAATAGCTCAGCTGAGAGGAGGGAGACACAGGAGCCTGTTAATAACTCCGGTAACAGCATTCTCTTTCCACACGACTGCTCTCCAGCACTCCCTTCGAGCACGTCGGAATACAACTCCAGGATGTGTGAAGAAAACTTGTCAAAAGCTAGTCGTCAGGTAAAAAAGGTTGGCCTGTTAGCGTCAGGTGTGGGCGTCTGTGTGTGTGTGTGTGTGTGTGTGTGTGTGTGTGTGTGTGTGTGTGTGTGTGTGTGTGTGTGTGTGTGTGTGTGTGTGTGTGTGTGTGTGTGTGTGTGTGTGTGTGTGTGTGTGTGTGGTGTACCGCGATACTCTGCCGTTAAAAACGGTACGATTCCTCCGTTTCATTAGTATCGGTACTTTAAGAATGACGGGGAAAAGTACTCCCGTGAAAAAGCGCCGTTTTAATAAGAGCCGTGTGTGTTCAGCGCTCTGCTTCCACTCGCTGCACTGCAGCCGTGCCTGCAGTCCCGCTCCTCTCAAGCACGCTCTAAGTCCCTCCCCTCTCTCGTGCACGCGGCCACGCGCTAGCTGCCAGAGCATGTGAGAAAACTAGAAGCATGGCTGAAAGAGGGAGTGAAACTGCCGCTGCGCCTCGGCTTGTTGACAAAAAAGACGCCAGAAGTCTGTGAACGAGCCAGAAGTCAGGTGTTCAGAGCAGAGCTCCCTGTCGGAGCGGCAGAGCATGATGTGCACTGAAAAGTTTTTCTGTCGCAATATTATCGTTGAGCAAACTTAACTAGCAAACTAGCATCACCATCTGCTAACGTTAGCTTTAGCCTTCGTTTTCTATTAGTTTTTTTCATAGGGTATAAACGGAGGTGGTATAAATATATATCTTGTACTTGAGTAAAAGTAGAAGTACCAGAATGTAGGAACAATCCTGCATTCAAAATGATCCTCAAATAAAAGTACAAAAGTATTATCATCAAAATATAGTTAAAGTAGCGACAGTAAAAGTATAAGTACTCAGGTCTTGTACTAGAAGCACCAGAGTGTAGGAATACTCTGTTACAGTAAAAGTAAAAAGTAGCGACAGTAAAAGTAGTCGTTGTGCAGATTGGTCCATTTCAGAATAATATATATATATGTTTTATAATGATTGATCATGAAAGTGTTCTCAAAGCTGGTGAAGGTGCAGCTAGTCTGAAGTACTTTGTAGACTGCAGGGTAGCTGGTGGAGGTGCAGCTAGTCTGAAGTACTTTGTAGACTGCAGGGTAGCTGGTGAAGGTGCAGCTAGTCTGAAGTACTTTGTAGACTGCATGGTAGCTGGTGAAGGTGCAGCTAGTCTGAAGTACTTTGTAGACTGCAGGGTAGCTGGTGGATTTACTCCAGGTGGAACTAAAGTCTGATTCAACACTTGGTTATATTTCACATCATTTGTCCACATCTAAAGTAACTAAAGGTATTAAATACATGTAGTGGAGTAAAAGTACACCATGTACCTCTGAACTGTAGTGGATTAGAAGTACACCATGTACCTCTGAACTGTAGTGGATTAGAAGTACAAAGTAGCAAAAGAAACATTGAAATACTTAAATAAAGTACAAGTATCTCAACATTGTACCCAAGTAGTACTTGAGTTTATGAACTTAGTTACTTTACACCATTGACCATAAAGATAGAAAGACTAAGCCTTGCACAGAGGCATGAAAATACATTTTCAAAATGCTCAACAGTGCTGCCAAAATGTTAAACTCACTGCTACACAATTAAAATAAATGCTTTTATATATATTTATATTAGATGTGACTCTTTGGCGTTTCTGTTATTATTACCTGCTGCTTTAGTTGTTCTGGCTGCTAAAATCATCTGTTATTCCTAATTGTAAAGCCGATATTCCGTGGGGTCGGGGGCTCGGATCCTTGTCACCTTTTTCATACCTGATGAGTTTGCATCCCTGATTATATTTAAGTCTGTTTCCCTTTTTTTAAGAAAAGTATCGAAAAAGAATCGGAATCGCAATTCTTGACTTGGTATCGGTATCGAAACCAAAATGTTGGTATCGTGACAACACTAGTGTGTGGCCAAGCTCAAATTCTCCTAACCGGCTAAAGTAACTGGATGGCCTACCTGCCTGTCAGCCTTCCATTGGGGCACATATGTATCTCGTGCCCTCATTGGTCATGTGCGCGTTCGTGTGTGTTGGGGGAGGGGCTCTGTGAGGAAGTGGCAGATTTTCTCCGGTTGTGTATTTTCAAATTCTAGCGATCTCGAGCCGGTTTCTCAAACTTACCTACCCCACCTTTAAAAGTGCTCATATGTAGAGCAGAGGGAATGCATCCACCCTTCACAGCTGAATGGTGGCTAGCAGCTATTGGTGCTAAGATGCTAACAGCATTATCAGTGAGCTCACAACGCGAACCTGAGGAGAAACCAAAAGGTGGATGTTATGACTCTCAAATTACCAACCTTTATAGAGCCATTTTTTAATGAATGCAAACGATATGATATGTCGTAATATCGTCTGAACTCCTTTTTGTTTGGCAGGTTTTATATCCACCTCGAAACTGAGAACTGGACGTGAGATAAAGTGAAACTAAGTCAAGTTTAACACTAATAGCTCATTTTGAAGCAAGTTTTTACAATCAAGTTTGATTACATTAGCATTTAACAAACCACGGCATTATAATTATGATCCTCCGAAGGGACCGGGAACACAAGCATTAAAATACATCTCTGGTGTGAGAAGAACGAGTGGATTCCTGGTGAGGTGTCTCGTGAGGATCCAAGGGGAGATACTAAGTCATATTGTTTCACTTCAGTGTTTTAGTTAGCTATCAGTGAGCACTACAAAGCGAGGTTAGTTGTTTCCCACATTCATAACATGGGGTTCACGGAAAGGAAGAGATGTTGGTTTGTCACTATTTTAAGTAGGGGGGAAACCAGATTAAGTGCGAGTGCTATAATAAGTGCGAGGTACTGTATGACGTCAATTCTCCATCAGCTGATCATTAGCAGCAGCAGCAGCAGGTGATAACTTTCATTTCAAGTGTTGGCGGAGATATTTTACATTTACATTTTATTAGTCTGTGGTGTTACCTTCACCAAGGAGGCAATGCTTCCTTTCCAGTCTCCTTGTTTGTCTGCAGAATATTGCATTTCACTTTGGTTAATATTGTGAAATTGAGTATTTGGCCCTGGCGCAGTATGCGACCTCCAAATGCCCTTCAGGTTTATGATGTTTTTGTTACATTACGTGTATGTGCTTATGTGAGACACGGGTCCAGGCAGGAAGTGTAGGCGGGGGGAGTTTTCTGAGCATGCTACCTGATGAAAAAACGTGTGAGACCTGCGCAAACAATACATTTTCATTGTGCAAATCACAACAGTGCTGACCAATCAGAGCGGACTGACCTCTGGTTTCAGACGGAGGGTGAAAAGAGGTGCTTTTTGAACATTAAAGCATGGAGACATGTCACAGTAGAGGCATACAAATATGAACCTGAACATATTAGGACCCCTTTAAACATTTGAAATGGTGTATTATAAGCAAAGCACCATTTAGCATAGATTTCCTCATGGTCTTCTTGAAGTCGTGCATTTACACAGCAGCACACAACACCGCTTAGCATGCAAGCCGGCTGCAAGCTTATTTGTATGTTGACCGTATATATGTTGTATTTTTCCGCAGGGTTATTTATTACTTTTCAAGAGATACAGAGGATTCATTCCAGCCACATGTTTAGTGATAAGCTGGAGCGTCTTTTATCCTGGCCTCCAGTCATAGATCCTACCACTCAACAATAGCGTGTGATAGGAATTCTGTATGAAGCAGATCAGACGTCGCATGACATCAAATCCTTGACCTAAGCCTCCATGAGCTCTCAGCTTCAATGTCCTCAGTGTCGCCGTCGAGATGTTGAGAGGGTGCTTTATGCTCTTACATGCCAAGAGTGGATCAGAAGTCCTCTATCTCAATGTGAAGCACTCACTAGTGTCCCAGCCATTCCTCGAAGAGTGGATGTGTATATGTCATCACTTGGCTGCAGGACTTAAGCACGAGGCGCTTAATTAAACTCCAGTCAGGAAATGTCAATAAATGGAGTGCTGTCTCCAGAACAGGTTAGCGCTGAGTGTTAGCGATGCTTGCTAATGTAAACAAAGACCATATTATTTCCAAAACACGTCGCGCATTCTTTTCGGCGTTTCGGATAGGGCCGAGGGTGTGGTCATCGAAGCATAACATCCACCTTTTGGCTTCTCTGATAATGCTGTTAGCATCGTAGCGCTAATAGCTGCTATAGCCACCGGTTTAGCTGTTAGCATCTTAGTGCTAATAGCTTTTAGCTGTTTAGCTGTGAAGCGTCGTTAATGCATTCCCTCAGCTAGACGCTGCCGTGATTAAACGCCATATTATGTTCCAAATAGGGTTGCCAGAAACTGACCATGATTAAAATCGATTATTCGGCAGCCCTGGCGAATAATAATCGATTATTCGACCGACCCGAAATTACATATTTATGTGTTATGTCCAGCCCACTTTGCTACTCTTTCCAGTCCATTGCCCTATCGCCCATATGTGGCCAAGGGTCCTGACTCTTCACCCTCCCCCTGACTCGCCCTCTGACTCGGACCAGCTGCCTGGAGACACCCGGTAACAAACAGCAGGCCGCCCCACGCCCACGCAGTAATTTACCCACCACACATAACCACCTTGCTCTCATTCCAGACAGGTTTTATTTTCTGTCCCCAGTTGCACAAAATACTTTTTTTTGTTATTATGACTTTCTTTCTTTTTTGTACTTGAAGTGAGGGAAAAAAAAAGATGAAGGAAGTGACGGGTCCCATTTTCCCTCCACTTTTCTTTCCTCTCTCACCTCTCGTTGTCTTGCTCTACCACTGCTGTGTGTGTGTGTGTGTGTGTGTGTGTGTGTGTGTGTGTGTGTGTGTGTGTGTGTGTGTGTGTGTGTGTGTGTGTGTGTGTGTGTGTGTGTGTGTGTGTGTGTGTGTGTGTGTGTGTGTGTGTGTGTGTGTGTGTGTGTGTGTGTGTGTGTGTGTGTGTGTGTGTGTGTGTGTGCCGTGGTTGAGCGTCAGCCTAAGTGTGGGAGAGATGGATGCCAGAGTCCGTCTCTCTCCTAGGGCTCCGTGTGTCTCTGCACCTGCACATTGTGATGTAGTGGCTCTGTTCAGCCAGTCGATTGCCTCTAACAGGACTGGGGCACACTGGCCAAATTGAAAGGGATTGCAGCCTGCTTTTCATCAGAGTCACATCAGTGCAGGGTGCCGGGTCCATAGGGCGCGAGGGGGCACGGAGGAGGTACGGGGGGTCTCGTCTTTGTTGTACTCTTTCCTTCACGACTTCTTCCTTTCTTCTCCGTCTTTTCTCTTCTCATTGTGTGAGGCCTTCTGATGGCTGTGGAAACACTTTGCAGGAAATGAGTATTCTGTTTCCCATCAATCCATTCCTCCATCTCCATGCAGGAGTTCCTATTGACGGCGAGGCAGGAAAAAAATAGTCTCAAAGAAAGATGTCTTCATTTCCCATTTGTTTGCCTCGTCCTTTTGAGAGATGCCACACGTGCGCCTTCCCTTCAAGTTTGCCTCTTCAATTATTGTGTGGAAGACAGAGTTTGAAAGGAGCCATCTCTCTGAAGGAAAAGTCCTCTGTGGGCACTGTAATGAGTAAGCAGCGCTCACATGTACACTCGGCTTGTTATGTCAGCGCGGCGCGGGCAGACATGCAAATATGCCGCCATGGGAAAGGATACCTTAGAAACTAAAGCTCATCAATACCGACTTTACAAGTAATAAATAAAGCTAAAATGCAAATCATCTGAATGGGAATCCACCCAATCCCAGTGATGCCATTAAAGCACTGCTCATTAGGCCGAGGCAAATCAATTACTTCAAATGAAGAGTATTCTGCCTGCACTCAGTTTTCATCCATATATTATTACTTTGTCACTTTAAGTACATTCCTCCTATACGACGTACAACCTGCCGCCGTAATGGCCCAGTTTCATATTCATCTAATCAAATCAGTGCCGTCCAACACGATCTAATTAAATCAGTGTCTTTCTGCTTCAGAAGTTAGCCGCGGTAGGAATCACACTTTGTATCGGACGACGCAAACCCAGAGCACATTGTCCACCACGGAGGATCCAGAACGAGTGCGCTGCTTAGGATAATAAATCTGCGATGTCCAGACAGATTACTGGCGCCCGTTGAACAGGGCCTGCATGCTAAATCCAAAGACTCTGTGACGGATGGCTCCAAACAGCAGGGAATGTGTGCACGACTGAGTGAGACTTTCCTCCCTCCTTTTCCTGCCTCCTTCCCAGGTTGCGATGGAAACTGGCGGATAGATTTGAGGTTTCTGTCACCTATTGTTCCCCTGAAGTTGTTACACTTTAGTGCACGCATGACAGTGACTCACGGAGACCGACACAACACTGACATGTTGACTTTAATTAAATGTATTATATCAACACGTTTCACATAACGCCTTAGGTTACTTTAAAGCAGTGATATCAGGTTTAAATAAAAGGTTCAAATTGCTTTCAAATAACCTCAATGTGTTGACAATACATTTGATTAAAGTCAGCGTTTTAGTTGTTTCAGTGCACGCTGACAGGAACACACGAGCAGAAGAAGAAACCTGCCACCCGACCTCTCTGTCCAAAGCGCTTCCTTTATTGACCTGAGGAATAGTGAAGGGACAAAGAAGGACCAGGGATGAGAGAGAACAAAAGAGAGGGCACTTGAGAAGTCGCTAACCTTTCCCTGCTTGGTGTGTGTCCAATGGTCTCCTTCTAGTCTGCCATTGTGTAGCTGTCAAACCTCCTCCCGAGGAATTCAAAGTGGCGCTCGCCTGGTACATAACGCCGTGTCTAAAGGCTCCTCCAGTGTCCGTCTTCATTCATGGATCAATAGTTGTCTTTATTTTGGATTCCTTCTCCTTCCTCGTCTTCTTCTTCTCCCTCTCTCGTTCGTCTCTGACAGGCCAGCCCTAAATGTCTGCTTTAACTAGCTGCTCACAGCTCTCCTCAAAACACATTTACACAGCCATCAATCACGCTGTCAGAGGTAAAGGCATGACGCCGTGTAAACCAGAATTGGATTATGGCCTTGTCTCATCCCTGACACCGACTGCTCGGCTGGCGTTCTGACTCGACTGTTGATGCTCAAGTTAAACAGCCTGAAATGTTATTGGCTGATGTTTTCCTCATAGTACTTAGTGTGTACTGCATGCATGTTTTGTTGAGCCCCAAATACATGCCTTTTCTCTTTCTTTCAGGAAACTATAGTCATGTGTTTAAGAACTTTATGCTAGCGCTGTTTTTCTGAGTTAGTATAACCGTCAAGACCCGTCAAGACTCTTTTCCCTCGCTTTCGAGTCAGTCTGAGCGTGCTGTACCTTTGTATGCTTGTCCATAGCCTTGTATCTATTCGTATGTGTGCCTTTTATCTATTCTTGTAATATTATATTTTGTTATAATGTTATGTTCGTTCTGAAGCACTTTGGAAAACCCTCTGTTTTTAAAATGTGCTATAGAAATAAAGTGGATTGGATTGAAGACACTCAAGAAGGATTCCTCTAAGCCAGTGTTTCTCAAACTTTTTCATACCAAGGACCACTTAACCAATAAAAAAACACTCGCGGACCACCTAACTCCACAAATATCCCAAAACACATCGTTTTTCTAGAACAGATTACAAATCGCTTGAAAATGGGACAAACAAGTGGCAACATGTGTGATGAAAGTGTTGCGTGGGGCTATATCATGCAATTTAAAGTGAAACTTAACCTCGCTCGATTGCGAAGATATTCCCGGGAGAGTGCGGAAAACTTAAATTAACTTATTTATTTAAAATGTGAAATGTTACCAATATACTCACCGACCACTAGGGGGCGCTCACGGACCACCAGTGGTCCGCGGACCACACTTTGAGAAGCACTGCTCGAAGCCAGGGCTCTACAAGACGTCGATCTCGCGGGCAGCTTTTCAGTAGCTCGCCGCTCGATTATCGATGATAGCGCGTAGTAAGGTTGCTTATTGATTTTTCGGCCAAGGCTGGACAATAACGTTTTTTGATTTTAGAATTTTTTCTGTCACACGAATATCAAATTGGTCGGTGACGCAGTGAGGAACAGACGTGACAGCGGCACAGCGACACCACACACGGACCAGTCTGCATTCTCCAGCAGCACCAGTCCAGAACCAACAGCAGAATGACCCGCTCTGAATCAGGCCGCGTCGCTGCGGCTCAGAGACACACAGGGAGGGATTTGTGTCTTTTGAAAAACAGTCGTTATCATCATGTCAGGTTTTGGGTGGATTTAATCAAGTCTTGGATTGCAGAGTATGAATGTCCTCTTGCTATTTTCAGTTGATAAATACGTGTGTAAAGTTTGTGAAGGCAGGAGGAAAGCTCCCGCGATCACCGTCTCCTCTCCGTTCCTCCAAGCCCCGCCCCCTCCCTGAAAATAATGAGTGACAGGCTGATAGTGACCCGACTTTATTATTGACTTAATCACTGATTGAGATGATGAAGCTAACTTAGTCTCATACATTCATTGGATTTATGTAACAGTAAGACAGAGAATAAGTGTGTTTTTATAATGCTGTATAAATACTCCCTTTTTCAACAGAAGGCCGTAGAAGCTGCAGCTATAGACTGCAGAAGTATTCGTTTTTTGAGGATGGAACAATTCCACACACAGATATAGGGAGGCTATACCTATACAGTTGATTTATTATGGTTTATAATTTAATGTCAAGACGAAGAAGAAGAAGAAGAAGAAGAAGAAGAAGAAGAAGAAGAAGAAGAAGAAGAAGAAGAAGAAGAAGAAGAAGAAGATGGCTGAACTGTTCAGTGTCTGTGGAGATGGAGGTTATAAATCTCCAAAATCATGTTCAGCTTAAGTCTCAGCCAAACTCACGACATTTCTGTAGCCTTGTCGACCCAGAAAACAAGAACGTTCACCAAGCAGCTCTGAACACGTCTGCTTTATTTGGTTCTGTTCTAAATGCCTTTTTGAAGCAGCTTTTTCTGACATGGAATCTAAATACAGAACAAGACCGACTGATGGACATTTACATGACTATTAGAGTGTAAGTAGGTACACTTCAGCACACACCTCGATGGTGCGGCGCCATTCATCTCACTGACTGTGCAAAAGAGTGAATGCACTTATTTGACCATAAGTGCCACACGATGCTGTCAGGTGGTGATTAAGGACATGTATGTGAATTCTCAGTGACTCACTATGAGGGCCATAATGATGTGTGAGAAATTGTCGTTTTTGTGGACCTTGATGTGAAGTTAAGATTTGTGATAAGCTTTAGGTGTTGCAATTTCACACGTGTACACAAGTATAGCTTAATTCAACTGATGAGGGCGATGTGAATAAATGTAAGCGATGTGATGCAAGTAGCTCTCAGATGAAGGAAGGTTGGAGACCCCTGGTCTGAGCGTATTATTCCTCTGTTAACAAAGACATACATGAACCACTTAAAGGGGACCTATCATGCAAAATGCACTTTGTGATGACCCTCTCTCTTTTCCTCCGTACCCAAATATTTTAAAAACAGGGAACAACGAGCGGATACAGATTTGCTGCTGACATGATTGGCGGCGGACCCACAGAAAGTTGCTATCAGAAACAATGCCTGATGTGTTTTGGACGTAATCTCGTCTTTGTTTACATTAGCTAGCCTCGCTAACACTCAGAGCTAACCTGTACTGGAGAGCACGTGTGTTTAAAAAGCAGGAAATAAAAAAGGAACTCACCTTGTGATAAACCTGCAAGAGAAAAAGCATCTGAGCTCCATACCGGTTCAGAGATAATCCTTGATGCGGTTTAGAACAGAATGGCGTTTTATCACAGCAGAATTTAACTTTATCTCCGGTAGAATTCTGATCAGGCATTAGCTCCGCCTCCTCTTTTTTTTCAAGCTAAGGACCCATCCTTGTCCGATTTGAGGGTCCAAGGACAGAGGGCGTCATATTCATATTCTCTACAAACTGTAAAGTCCACTGGCACAAAAGTTAAATGCTTGATATTGGGCTTTAGAAATAAACTTTGATTTATTGGCTTTGATTGATAACTTAAAACGTCTGATCTGCAACAGCTATGGTTAGTTTGAGTAAAATCTAAATGAAACAATAATAATAAAGAAGGGAAATTAACCAGCAGTTTGTGGTCCAATAAAAATGTTCATTAAAAATGTGAAAGGTCCTCTGAAGTGAAGTTCAAACAGCAGGGCCTGAGGTGAAGGGTGAGGCGAGGGAGGCGAGGGAGGCGAGGGAGGCGAGGGAGGAAAAGCCTCGATGGCTTACAGACAGCATCATCACGGCTCATTTGAGTGCTTGATCCTCACTAAGACAGTTCATTTCACCCCAGGGTGGCGTCTCCATCGCTCACACTGGTGAGAAAGAGAGCTTAACCCCTGCGGTATTGCCATCCGCGGTCCGATAGCCCCCTTACTCCCTCTCTGAAACGCTGGTAATTAACAAATACTACGGCGTACTGTAAATGCTATTTTCGCTCTAATGTGTGGGCCGGGTGGAAAACATCACAGGGTCTCCAGCCTGTTAATTAGAGTGGATTCAGGGCAATTAAAGCTTCTGCTTCTGCCTGGGAGAGACTCACTGAAGGAATGCTTAATGTCTGACCCTGAGATATGTATCATTTAACACGTCTTACCAGCACTATCCTCAGTTCCAATCTGAAACAAACTGGATCTGTTTTTCTCTTTCCACCGCTCAGAGGGTTTGTAGTTTCAAAGTAAATCTACAAGTGGATAAAGGCTTACTACGGTGTCGTAGAAAGTTAGCAGTTTCACAGCATTGTGACAGTTACATGTGACGATCTGCCCTGTGTGTTCACTCTGCTCACTGCACTGCGCTGCCCCGTGTGTTCACTCTGCTCACTGCACTGCGCTGCGCCGTGGAGCTGGACCGAGAATATTTCACTATCCAATTACTAGGTGAAATTGGCTGTTTAATTTTACAGCCACAATGAAGCGCTCTATCAGAATGATGGCCATTCGGTTCCCCCCCCTAACTCCACCACAGGCAGCCTGCTCGTGTGTGTGTGTGTGTGTGTGTGTGTGTGTGTGTGTGTGTGTGTGTGTGTGTGTGTGTGTGTGTGTGTGTGTGTGTGTGTGTGTGTGTGTGTGTGTGTGTGTGTGTGTGTGTGTGTGTGTGTGTGTGTGTGTGTGTGTGTGTGTGTGTGTGTGTGTGTGTGTGTGTGTGTGTGTGTGTGTGTGTGTGTGTGTGTGTGTGTGTGTGTGTGTGTGTGTGTGTGTGACTGTGTGTACTAGCATTACTATCCTTGTGGGGACCTACATCTGTTTACATACTCACGTGTGGGGACTCGCCTCCCTTATGGGGACAAAATGGAGGTCCCCATAAGGGGGATCATTAATTTTAGGGTGAAGACTTGGTTATGGTTAATGTTAGGATAAGTCTGTGTGTGTGTGTGTGTGTGTGTGTGTGTGTGTGTGTGTGTGTGTGTGTGTGTGTGTGTGTGTGTGTGTGTGTGTGTGTGTGTGTGTGTGTGTGTGTGTGTGTGTGTGTGTGTGTGTGTGTGTGTGTGTGTGTGTGTGTGTGTGTGTGTGTGTGTGTGTGTGTGTGTGTGTGTTTGCAGAGTGCACTGAAAAAGAAAGCAGTGAAGAAATATAAATCAAGCAAGGTGATGATAACTTTGGCGTTGACACTGTGATCCATCGTCTTGCCTCCGCACTGACTGTTTTCATTTTAGACTGAGAGGCTTTCTACCCAATATAATTGTTTAGGAGTAATGAGCTGGAAAAAAAAGGACAGGGAAAAGCGAGAGAGAGGAGGAGAGAGAGAATTAAACGCACTACAGTAAACACGACTGACAAAACGTGCTGCAATTTGGAAGCAAGTATGTAAGTAAGTATGGCCTTGTCTCCTTCCAGTTGCTCCATCTGTGATCCTGGTCCAATACGTCTGGATTTATATGCTATCAGTCTATAGAGAAGTGGTGATTAATTGTTAAACCACACCTAGCTGTGATGTAGCTTAGCATCAGGCCTTCAGTGTAACATTAGCCGCGTTCACACTGCGGTACTTTTCCCACAAAGGTTCATGCGAACTTAGTTCATGATCGCGTTCACACCAAAAAGAGCCGATACTAAAATTAGTTCATGCGAACCTTTTTACCCGCTCGAAAGTCCCTGCTAGAGAGAGGGACTTTGGAGCGGCTCTTTTTTGAGAAAAGAGCTATATTCCTGATTGGCTGGGCGGATTGCAAACCACGCCCCGTAAAACTCCCAAAAAGTTTTGTGAAGCCGCCATTTTATTATCCTCGCATTAGCATTATTAGCATTAGCCCAGCGCAGAAACGCAGAGAGACTAACTTATGGCAACACAAAATAAAACATGGGAGCGGTGGAGATGAGGAGGTGTCGGCGTTCTGGTGATTTACTCGGAAGGCTTCAGTAGAAGCTGCTGGGAGTCCCAGCAGCTTCTACTGAAGCCTTCCCAACTCCGGCGACTTCCGGCCGGGGACTCCGGGCGGCAGTATACGCCGAGAAGTGGTTTGCGGCCTGCCAGTAAACCCAAAGCAGCAGAAGAAGAGGAAGTGACGTCAGCGGCTTCATTTGCCTAATCCACCCCCAGGGACCTTTTCTGGTGTGAACGCGATCTGAACTTAGTTCATATGAACCTTTGTGGGAAAAGTACCGCAGTGTGAACGCGGCTAATGTCTGAAAACCACATGTTCTGTCGTTACAGAAGTGTGATGGTTGTTCTTTAAAGAGGCCTTAGTCTGCTGGGGGTTTCCCTTCTGTGGTGTTATACAGGTTTCTGTGCATGTGAAGGGCTACCTGTCCGGTGTTCCCTCCAGTAGGAGAGTCTCTCCACACACTCACGCCCCTTGGACTCCTTTGTGAAATGTGGTAACATAATGACATCACTGTGTAACATGTGCGCTTCTGTCGGCTAGCGCTCCAACACTTTGTACGTGATCGGCTAAGGGGCCGGACATCTCTCAGCGGTTGAGCAATCCCAACAGAGCCAGCCAGCTAACCAATCAGAGCAGACTGGGCTCTGGTTTCAGACAGAGGGTGAACAGAGGTAGTAAGAGGAAAAAATACTTCTGAGTTGTTTTTGTTTTAAGTATCCGGTAGTGTTTAGTGTGGACTTACTCCCTTCTTGTTACGAGCAGTCCAGATCTTCTGAAGATACGCAGAGGAGGAAAGGGCGAGTAAGAGACGGACATCCTTATCAGACGGCTGGGCACGTTATGGGAAAGTAGATTTAATGTATCTATGTGCCGGTGTGTGTACATACAATATGCTTTCCCAATTCATATGGGTTTTTTCTAATCTATATTACTCTGTAGCAGAGGGATTTTATGTGTAAAGTAGAAGGCTGCAACATGACTTTGAAGGCCAGCAAGGGCGAGGGAGAGTTCCCAGGTTGAGCAGATAACATTGATTTTGATCGAGACTGAGAAAAAAGGAAGGAGAGAGAGAGAGAGACTCAGAGAGAGAGAAAGAGAGAGAGGGGGAGAGAGAGAGAGAGACTCAGAGAGAGAGAGAGGGAGAGAGAGAGAGAGAGGGAGAGAGAGAGGGGGAGAGAGAGAGAGACTCAGAGAGAGGGAGAGGGAGAGAGAGAGAGAGGGAGAGAGAGACTCAGAGAGAGAGAGAGAGAGAGAGAGAGAGAGGGGGGGAGAGGGAGAGAGAGGGAGAGGGAGAGACTCAGAGAGAGAGAGATGGAGAGAGAGAGACTCAGAGAGAGAGAGGGAGGGAGAGAGACTCAGAGAGAGAGGGAGAGGGAGAGAGAGAGAGAAAGACTCAGAGAGAGAGAGGGAGGGAGAGAGAGAGAGAGAGAGAGAGAGATGCAAGATATCAACTTTTCTCTCAGATCAAAATTACCACCTGAGATGGGAGTGAGAATTTTAATTAGAACTCGGGGCTATCTCGTCTCGGAGTGTGTGTGGAGCTAAAAGACTAATTCCCAGCACACGGCCTCACATCCCCCACCCCCACCTTCACATCCCCCACCCCCACCTCCACATCCCCCACCTCCACATCCCCCACCCCTACCTTCACATCCCCCACCTTCACATCCCCCACCCCCACCTCCACATCCCCCACCCCTACCTTCACATCCCCCACCCCTACCTTCACATCCCCCACCCCTACCTCCACATCCCCCACCCCTACCTTCACATCCCCCACCCCCACCTCCACATCCCCCACCCCTACCTTCACATCCCCCACCCCCACCTTCACATCCCCCACCCCTACCTCCACAGGCCACTTTGTCCATTATTTAATAGGCTCTTTGTTATCTATCTACTTGGGTGTGCCAGATACTTAGAGCCCCTCCGTCGGAATATGAGGTATTCTGATGCGGCGGGCAGCGACGGTGCCGGCCCTCTCAAAAGAACGGCTCTCATATCTCCCCAAACTTATCCTGATGATTACAAAACACAGAGCCGCAAATTGTGATGAACAAGATAGATATATTTACTGGCAGCATAAAGTACAGTGGCGCCCGACAATTCAATCCCTTTCAGGTTGAGTGCACTCTCTTAGATGAGGACATTTAGTAATAGGGACATGAATAGCATTCAAATGTGCCTTCTCCAAATGGATGTGATGGGATAGGTGGAAATAGAGACCGTGTGGAAATGTAGTACGGCGTGTTCAATCTGTCTGTCAGCCTGGTCAGTAACCTCAAGATAGGCCGGCCTCGGCTTCACGGAGTCAGTTGGATTAGATATCAGCAGAAACCACAGAAATACTAAACGAGGCAGATCTCATGCTGTCAGTTAAGCAAGATGCGGAAACCCATCTGGCTTTCGAGACTTTCTCCAGATCTCGTGTACACGTCGTAATCAGAAGGCCTACAGTCGTGACAATTAAAACACTATCATTTCAAATGACGACACAAGCACATTTGAAGCTGGGAGTATGACATATGAGAGGAGGTTAAAGCCGTGCGTATGTTAGACATTTAACTTGCATTCATAGATTCAGAATCTCGTTTATTGCCTATTTTCACATGCAATTCATATGTTTGATGCTGATTGGTACATTCATTCATTCGTGCTGCCCCAGAACGCCTCGCTGGACATTTCTCTTTTTCCATTGTTTACTTCTTGGGTTCTGTGACGTATCCGCGGAGCCATTACGTTTGGCCCAATCAGCGGACTTCCTCACACACACACACACGGCGGGACGTTGCGAGGAGCGGGACACTGTGAGCTGGCTCACTGGTGCGGGGTCGGCGAGACAGCGAGACACCGCGGAACTCCCAGCCAGGCTGCGGGTGTGTGTGTGTTCGGGCTGGGTTTCGCTGTGTCTCGCTGTCTCGCAGACGGCCACTGGGCTCACAGGGAGGGGGGGGGGACAGGAGCTCCAACAAGCCGTTAGGACAGAGTGAATACACCTACTTTACAGAGATGCTGTGAGAAACCAATGTGAGTTTGGAACATTGAACAATATACATTTATTCTAGTAGACCTCAACGATGGAAATATGATGAGTAGAAATGGCCGTGACACGGGACCTTTAAGTCATGTTGATTACAGTGGCTTGGGAATCGAACCGCAGACTGTCTTATTGATGGAGACTTTATAGAAAATGTTATAAAAAATTATAGCAAAATAAGTAACATGATATATATATATATATATATATATATATGCCTTCAATTAAGGAATTAATTGTAGAATATGACCAAAACTGTTGGATCTGCAGCTTCATGTTGTTTAAAAGGACCCTATTCTGCTTTGTTGGGTTCTCCCTTTCCTGTAGTGTGTGATATAGGTTTTAGTGCATGTAATGGTCTGCAAAGGCTAAAATCCCAAAGTGTCCCCCCCCTCGCCCCCCCCCCCCCCTGCCTGAAACGCCTCCATTGACATCAGTGACACATGTTAGGCTTACGCTTCCATTGGCTAGCTCTCCAACACATTGTACGTGATTGGCTAAGGGGCGGGACATCTCTTAATAGATGACCAATAACAACAGAGCTAACCAATCAGAGCACAGCGTACCATATGAACCTGAAAGCGACCGCAATATGTCCTCATTAAACAACGTCAGCAGGAAGAGGAATGTGCAGAGGCCTGTTCCACCCTCTGTGGACGCCGTGATGTATTTCCCAAACCCCGCCCCTTTTCTACGTGATGTGCATTTCCCACGTTCCCGAGCCCAGTGCAGTCCGCGCTGTCAGGTGTGGGCTGGGACCTTATCAATGAAGCGGCTCAGGCTGTAATTAGCGCTATAATCACCTCCCTAATTCAACCACTGCTCCTCTCCCCCCACCCCCACCCCTCCCCCGCCTCTCATACTTTGTTTCCAAACAGCTCTCCTCGCTCACACCGCCTCCATCTCTTTCTTTATCTCACTCGTTTGTCTTCTTATTTCATCTATCATTTCTCGATCTTCTTTCCAAGCCGACACCTCTGTCCTTCACCCGCGTGGAGCTCAAGCCAAATGAGTGAATTCTTCTCATTAGTGGCGCGTTGGGCCAACGTGCCGCAGGGAGACAGAGCGATCGCTCCGAGGGGTCAATGAGCTGGTTAAGGAGTGATGTTTAATACAGGACTGTTAGGCGAGGAGCTTTATAGTTCCCTCCATGTGTGCCACGGCTAGTTATTACACAGCGCGGGGATGTTTTCAAACCCCAGGGGCAGGCAACCTTTTTCCTCTCAGGGGCCATTTCAATTGCACTTTGAGAGCAAAATTAAGAGATCTATGGATGCGTCTCTCAACACTCATATGAAACAGAACTGTAAACAGATTTTATTTTAATTATATTTTACAAATCACTCTCCTTTTAAACTGTATTCTTGTTTTGTCATATAGTATTTCACAACTGTTTTTCATGTATTCTCTCTGGCTGTCCATCTCATAATGTTCACATAGAAACTAGCGGTCAATAGGAATATCATTCAGAAGAATTATTATTTCATGTAAAAATCTGTCACAAAAAGAGGTTGCACATTTAAATGCAGGTGTTGTTATGGCAACGTCAGTGGCCAAACAGCCACATTTACAGCTGCAAATACGTTCAAACGTGCTGTCGACACGTAAAGCAGTGGCAACTATGCCACCATTTCAGCTGACCTTTTCTCAGAAATACTGTCACATAACATCCATATATTTCAGTGCTAGGTTGATGCTAAGCTAAGCTAACTATGAAACACTTTAACTGACAGGACTCCGGATCAACTGTGTACTGTAAGGTAGCTTCTCGCTTCATGTTGAACAGTAAGTCAACATTTCCCAGAGAGCTTTCTTTGAACTCACCAGGTAACGCTAAAAAACATTACATTTAGATTGTATGACAAAGTGTTTATTTAATATATCTGGCTATAGCTACTTGCTAACGGTTTAGCTTACCCCCGCGATTCAAAGTAACGTCAACGTAGCTGTAATTTATGCTTTGCTTACATGTTCGCATAGCTTGGAAGTTTACTGACATACCTTGTTCACCTGGCTCAAGTGGTGGCTCTGGGGTTGTTGTGTGAGCCACCACTTGAGAGTTGCCATCTTTTTAAAGAAAATGTTTTCTTATGTCCATCTTCAAAAACTGACAGTTTATTTTAAACATTGTCACAGCTCACAGGATAGGTACCTGTCAGCCAATAAGACAGATGTGTATTTCCATTCAACTCTCTGGTTGGTCTGATGTCTTGCCTCTGTTGCATTCACTGAACACGGGAAATTACATTCCTGCCGTCCTCTCTTGTGTCATGTTGAGGTTCAGGTAAAGCACGGCGAATGTATTATATGATTGACTCAATAATATAATACATGACTTTGAGAGTAGGCAATCTAGGCATATTAACACAATTAATTAAACACACTTATCACGGCGACGGTGTACTGACTTTTTTTTTTTTTTAATTTTTTTTTTTTTTGCTAGGGGGCCCCTTAGTGGCTGCGGGGCCCTAAGCGGCCGCTTAATGGGTCGGGCCGGCTCTGTAGCTAGCTAACCAGATGCTAATAACAACAAAGTTATTGCCTGTATGATCAGTATGACAGATGAACAGATCGCCAGTGGGCTTTCAACTAAAGACACAGCCATGCAGAAACTGGGGCATGTGTACGGCTCCTTATGGCTACTGACATTTTTTAAGTCCCGGAGTGGCGTTCTGGTGCTCTCCGGCAGAACTGCACTCCTGTCAGACGAGACATACCACGTGATGACACATTAGGCTCGTGTTGTGTTCAAGGACCCTGACCTTGGCCAGGAAAAACAGGCACTCTTGTTTAATTATTTTGCGGTCTAGATTTCTAAATGTTTTGCTTGTGTTATGATAAATTACCTCGAGGGCCGTATCAAATGGTCTTGCGGGCCGTATACAGCCCGGGTGCCGGAGGTTCCCCCCCCCCTGCCTTAGTAGTTTAAGCATTTAATGATATAATTAATTAAGTAGCACTTCTGCAAACAAAGTTCCCAAATTCTTAACTGGGTAAATAGAGTCATTAAAACCAAAAGAGAGGACTTAAATTGTCTCTATCCACTTCACTTCACACGACTTTCTTTTTTTAAAGGGCTGTGTATTCCTCAGCGAGTCTTTATAGAAAAACACAATGCTGCCATATTTATTACAACTCATTTTCCTTCTTTAAAACCGTTTTTTTTAATTCGCAATAATGTCACAATGCTTGAGGCAAAGACCACCTGGGGTACGGGGGGCTTTTTCTGAATGTATAATAAAGCAGCACAGCGCAACAAGCACCGTGCTGCTTTAACCGGTTACTGCACAATAGATTTGCTTCAAAACTGAGAGGAGGAATACTTGTGTTTAAAAATTAACCAAGTTTACGTCAGGGAAGAAGATGGGTGTCTTTAAGAGGCTCATTCGGATTTATACACTTTATATTTCTTAAGTAGTCTTTTGTAGTGTTGTCTAAATAATTCTGTATATGTTGTCATTCTGAACTCTTTAAATACTGATGCACACCTTGTGTTATTATGATGTGTATATTTTCTGTCTGCTGGTTTGTTTACTTTTATTCTTATTCATAACATGTCTTTTTTTACTTCCTGCTGTAACAAAAACGTATCCTTACAATCCATCCAAACTGCATCCTGAGCAGTGAAAGTGGATTGATTGAAAAAGCGAAACAGATTGCTGCCACGACCAACACGGTGTGATGGATTCTACATTTGAGTTTTATTTGATGTGAAATTCCACTTTTTTGTAGGTTTTTTTCTCACCGACTTTATTCATTCACAAAATCCAAAAATAAGAAAACGCTAAACTTTTGCCTTTTTCCTATACAAGCATAAACCACAGAAATTGCAGCAATTTATTTTTAATGTATCTTGAAATGAATTCAGCTCCACGAGAAACGTCCTTTTGGTGCCGCTCGTTTATATCTGTGCATTTATATATCTGAACTCTCCCAGAATAAAAGCCATCAGCCTCCTCTTATGATAATAACCCAGACTGGACTCTCCTTCCTCTCCTTAATGCACGTCAGGTCTGGGCGGGCGATGCTTTGAAAAGATTTGCAATTATTGAAGCCTGCCCACCTGAAGATAATGGGAATAATTTGTTTTATTAACTTTACAGAATATTTTTGCTGCCCTTTTTGAGCTTCTGTGTGTGTGTGTGTGTGTGTGTGTGTGTGTGTGTGTGTGTGTGTGTGTGTGTGTGTGTGTGTGTGTGTGTGTGTGTGTGTGTGTGTGTGTGTGTGTGTGTGTGTGTGTGTGTGTGTGTGTGTGTGTGTGTGTGTGTGTGTGTGTGTGTGTGTGTGTGTGTGTGTGTGTGTGTGTGTGTGTGTGTGTGTGTGTGAGAAGTTATGTGGGGTTGTGTTTATTTTTGTTGGGAAGATATCAGGAGGAAGTACAGCTGTCTAACTGTGTTTGGGTAGGACTGCCAAAAAAGACCCGGGGAGATTATTTTTGAGCACACACACACACACACACACACACACACACACACACACACACACACACACACGCACACACACACACACTTGGCACCTTTCTAACGCTGTTCTGTAATGCGATTTGTCCCGACTATTGATACCCCAAAACGCCCCCCTCCCCCCCCTTCACCCTCTCGTTAGCCCCCACTTCACCCCCACTTCCAATTTCCACACTAACCCAATTAGCATCTCGTCAATAATGCTTAGCATTTCATTTTGCTGCTTTAATTAACAAATTAAATTTGCTCGAAACTGCTGTGAAAACAAATTAAAAGCACGGCAAATTAAAAGCCCTCAGTTCCAGCGGATAGAGCTAAGGTGATTACAGATGCGTCAAACGACTGTTTTCGTGTTTGTTTTATCTCGGGAGAGGAAAAGAGACTCCTGAGAGGGGGGGGGGGGGGCTTGAAGGAGAGGGGGGGGGGGCTTGAATGAGAGGGGGGGGACCTTGAATGAGGTGCTGGGGCAGTATGAGAGCTGCGAGGGGAGAGAAACCAGGCATGGACGATGGAGGAGGGGAGAGGCTGGTGTTGGTGCACCCTTCTCCACAGGGAGGCACCAACACCCATTACACATGAGGATTCTGTTACAGTTGACACACACACACACACACACACAGAACATGCATATTTGAGTCTTCTTCAAAATCATCTCGACGCGTGCCAGGTGGAAGAGATTCATGGCTTTGTTCTCCTCGGAGGTGGAGTCCTTCCTGGTTGTAGAAAAGTGGATCATCCATTCAGCCTCGCAATTATATCCCTGCTGGCCGGGCGTCGGGCTCTGTCGACGCTGTGCCATGTCATCAATTATGTAATTTTCATAAACACACTCTCCGCGTGCAGCCAAGACGTTGAGAGTGTTGAGTGTATTGGCCGAAAGCTTGCATGCCTGCTCTTTGCAGATGACTGGGAACTCAGCGGTCGTCCCGCTGGCTTCATTACGTCAGATCTTCAGTGTGTGCTCAGGAAGCTGGCCGGGAAGCAGCTGGAATGCCGGTTCAAAGAATATACTAGAAAACAATGTTTGGTTAGGGTGAGTTAATGCCGGCAGATTGGTGCCCGGTCTGTTTGGCCATGCCGACGATCGAGCAGACTGTCACTGTGAGGTACTTTCCTGATTAAACCGACTTTCATCTGTGCACACACGAGTTAGAAACTGAACTACAGAAACTAGTTGTGTTTATCTGTATAGCTTATTAGGATTTGGTGAGGGAGCCAGCTGATCTAGACACTGCTGTGAAACCTACTTCAAAGATAATGTCGAACTGGGAAGGACAGACCAAGGATATGAAAGGGTTAACTTATCCAATAGCCTTCGAGATCGATATGAGGGGGTCGATGATGTAGCTGATCAGTGGTGAAACACAACATGGATGGATTGGCGGACATGTTTCTCAACAAGTAGGCCTTGTCGGACTTTATTGCCAATGTTTCAGTTTGTGTGTACAGACAGAGACATCGATGTGAGTCCCCAGCACCCTTTTCCATGTATCTTTGGTGGTGAGTGAGTCTGAATATAACGCTGAGATTGTCGGGGTGCTACACTGCAAACATACAGATTGATACATAACGTTGTTTCAATGCATCGGGGGTTCTTAGTGTATCTTAGTGTTTGATATGTGTTTGTTTTATTTTGTGTAAGTGGTGCAGGAATGACTATTTCCGGTTCTCTCGTCTTTTTGGTTAGATGCCTGATATCATACACACAAACTTAAGAGATGTTCACGCTGATCCAAGTCCAGACAAGAATCACCTCTTGGTCCAATATCATAAACAAAGGAACGATGAACAGGTTTCCTATATTCCTTTCCTTAAGCCTTTCTTTGTGGCTTGAATTACCCTGGTCAAAAAAAACATGTGCCGACTGGGGCTCTGCTTCCACCTCCAGCTGTCTCCAGTATACACAAGCTTAGCGGTGGCGTCATGTAGCTCGTTTATAACCTTATAGCAGGGGTGTCGAACTCATTTTCATCTCGGGCCACATTCGCATTATGGTTGCACTCAAAGGGCCGGTTGTAACTTTAAGACTATATAAAAATGCATATATAAATATTTAATATATATAAAATAATGTATTATATCACATTATTGCTTCTGCATTGGATTATTATCGGATAGGGTAATAACTTCATAATTAACTCGGTCTGAAAGCAGAAGTCGAGGGCAAATAATTGCAAGTCTCTTCAGTGAGAAGGTCACAAAATGATTTTTAAAAGAAAAGCAAAATAAAAATAAAAAGTGACATTTTGAAAAAAAAGTCAAATCTGAGAAAAAAAGTCTAATTTGAGATGCATTGTGGGACATGTAGTTTATGGGCAACGTGCTTCTGTAAAGTAGCATGTAACCGTATAACAAACCTATTATATTCTTTGCAAGCTCTTGTGGGGCCACAGAAAATGAAGCCGCGGGCCGGATTTGGCCCCCGGGCCTTGAGTTTGACACCCCTGCCTTATAGCGTTAGCTGATGATTGCATTTACCCTTCAAAAAAAGTGGTGTTAAAATCTGGAGATTATCCCGCTGACATGTATCATATCATCATATCTCTTCGTTCTGTCTGACAGCCTGCTTTTCTGGTCCGAGTGCATCTGATAGTTTGGTTGTCTGTCCGCCTTGGGGAGCACAGAGGCCACACGATCCCACCAATCAGCAGAAAGGCAATGCCACGTATTGAATATCATCCTGGCGGCTCTCCGTGTTTTGCCGAGTTCCGACACAGACGGGTTTTACAGAAGTAGAACAGACGTGCTTCGCCAAAGCACTGCTCGACCTCTTGACCAGGCACGGCTCACACTCACACAGCTAATGGAACTGGACGTACGCCAGGAACTCGTGATGGGCAATGCAGCTTTGGTTAGCTCCAATGTTAAATGGATTTTTAGGTTCCAAGTCACAAGGCATTGGCAGCGAGCTGACCCTTTTCCTGACAGAGAGACAACGAAAGAGGGGGAGGAAGGGGGAGAGAAGAATAACTCTCTGGAGGAACCACATGTGAAGCATTTTCTGTGTTTGTTACGTGGGCGTGTCTAATGGATTTGTGTGGTGACGTTTGCAGTGACGAGTCCTAAAACCAGGAAGTGAGTCAGCATTGTACCACTTCCTGTTCCATCGTCTCAGAGCCAATGGGATCTCTCCGTAGGGTTTAGGAAAATATCTGGAACTAAGGTCTGTGGTTGAGACGCATTGAAGAGACGGATCACGTTTTGTTCTACGACATTAAATCATCAGCAGCTGGTGATTTCTGAAGAGTTGACGTGTCTGAGAAACGATGAAGTGGTTGAATAGGACTACAGAAGTCGTGGAGGTCGTCGTACGTCATTACGCCGAACACGTAAACACTTGAAAGCAAGTCCCTGCCTCCTGCAGACTGTTCAAACGCTTCAACTCGTTCCATCTAGAATCTGTAGTTTGAATATGGATCTGAAGTCGGCGTGACGTTGAAGTCGTGCTGCTGGACTCGGCTGTAGTTCCTTTATAGCATAGCGTTAGCATTTTGCTTCTGGCGATTAGATTTATTATTATTCGAAATTATAAAAGTAATGGAGTAGAGATTATAGTACTGCACATTGGAACAAATGATGTTGTGTCAGAAGTGCTGAAAGAAGACTTTAAATGTCTGTTGGAAACCGTCAGCTCTCTAAATGCGGAAGTGTTCATCAGTCGCCCTCTAGCCAGTCAGAAGAGGAGTGGAGAGATTCAGCAGATTGTCTGCACCATTTTATTGACAATTTTAACTTTTTCATCTTTTTAACGACATCTTTTCAACAACAAGTCCTCCAACTCATACGACCGAATGCGTCGTTTGTTCAAGCGCTTAATACGTCCTATAATTACGTTTTAAAGTGTTCGCCCTCTACTGCTCCCGTTGAATGCTAACGTTAAAGATCCTAAATTGTAGGATAGTTTGGCATTAAAACGCTTTTTGATTAGATTTCTAGCGAGAAGTGTATATTGTACTTTTAGAATCCACGTCCAGTCGATATGTAGGATCTACAGTTTGATAGATATTACGAAGATGATTTGAGGTATGCGGCAGCTTCCATGTAAAGGTACGGGTTGAAAGAAGTTCGGATCGGAAGCGGGTAGACGTGGAGATTACCGGCTGAACAAAACGTGCATTTATCAAACAGGGTCGTTTTTCACAGACCTTATTTCCAGCTATTTTCCAAAATCCTATGAAGAAATCCTGTTGCTTTTTTGTCGAGGGAACCAGCAGCTTTACTTCCGGGTAAATACGTCCTCCCTGCACCTCTCTATATCGGGTTGCTCTCACCTGCGCACTTTGTCATAGATGGAGGGGGAGTGTGCTTCTTTCGTTTGCTAATAAAAGTGTTTCCCTTGTTCAGTCCCTCGCCTTGCTCCATCTTCAATCGTCTCGTTTGATATCCCAATATGTCGCCCCTGCTCTTCCTCTTCACTGTTCAGCTCCCATAGTATAAGCTGCGGTTAGAAGTTATCGGACACCAAAGCGTGCATCCATCTGGTCAACATCTGGAGAAGGTGTTGGCTGTTTGACATCGGGAAGACACACAGACTCACAGTTGTATCGTGTTGTTCAAGGTTCTTTATGTGTCAGACGAACATATACAGAGTAGTCATGGCGATGAAAATCTTAGGTCGCAGGTTTGTTGTTTTAGTTTGCTGCCTTTGTGTTTCAGTGCCTCTCCCTCAAACTCCTCATGCCCCTCCCTTTCTCTTCTCGGCGAACAGCTAATTATTGTCCCGCTTAATTGCCAGTAACGCAGCAGACCGGCCTGATTCAGCTTTAAAGAACTATTCAGCACTCTCTTCCGACGCCTGATTGAACTCGGCTAAATGGAAAAGTTGGGCTGGAGAAAAACGCTTTAGTCACACAACATTTTGACTTTCTAATATGTCCCTCTCTGTCTGGTTACTTGAAGATAACAGACATTGGAATTTGTTTTGGGGGTATCTTATATAAGTAGAAAAATAACAGGTTCTGAAATGGGAAAAGGCGGCGAGACACGAGAGAGGAGAGTTTCTTTACGGCGGACACATACATTCGCTATAGTTGGATCCATAAAGCCAATAAACCGATAGGAACCTACACGTCTCCTGACCTTCAGCTCCAATTAGGGCCCTGAGGAGAGATGGGTGAACCTTGCAACCTTACATCGTGTCTATTGATACTCCAATAGGGTTGGGGTGAAGGCAGGGGGATCGGCGAGTCCATCACTGCCGCGGCACAAGTTTCAGTTTCAAAACTTTAAAGCTTTGTCGACAACACTGCAAGAAGTCCCAGTTCCATCTTTCACCCTTCCCCGTTGATGGGAAACCTTGAACAGAAAGTGATGGAAATATAAGGTTATAAAACAAAGGTGGGTTTTATACACACGGTGTTACTGGCATCGGGAGTGTTTCGTAAAGATAAAAAGTGGGAACACACGGCGCAGAGTAATATAACGGAACGACTGCTCTCTTAAACTTGTTGAGGAAGGACACCGGGGCTTCTTCGGTTGATGTGATCTACGACGGAGGACCGGTATTCACTCACACGTTTTCGCCACTGCCAACGCAAGGACGTGGTTCTTAAAGGTGGGGTAAGTTTGAGAAACTGGCTCGAGATACACTTGTTGTTATATTCCATGGAATGCTCTTAACATCCCGATAGCCATGAATACATTAAATGCTTTGACAAGAAATACATTGAAAAAAATTCACCTGAATCTCCTCCTAAAGCAGGGGTGTCAAACTCAAGGCCCGGGGGCCACATTCGGCCCGCGACTTCATTTTATGTGGCCCCACAAGAGCTTGCAAAGAATATAATATGTTTGTTATACGGTTACATGCTACTTTACAGAAGCACGTTGCCCATAAACTACATGTCCCACAATGCATCTCAAATTAGACTTTTTTCTCAGATTTGACTTTTTTTTCAAAATGTTACTTTTTTTTCAAAATGTCACTTTTTATTTTGCTTTTCTTTTAAAAATCATTTTGTGACATTCTCACTGAAGAGACTTGCGATTATTTGCCCTCGACTTCTGCTTTCAGACCGAGTTAATTATGAAGTTATTACCCTATCCGATAATAATCCAATGCAGAAGCAATAATGTAATATAATACATTATTTTATATATATTAAATATTTATATATGCAGTTTTATATAGTCTTAAAGTTACAACCGGCCCTACAGTAACAGACAGAGAATCAGCACTTTGGAAACAGGGCTGAAACAGAGGGGATTATGGGTAATGCTGCAATGATCTGTTTGGTGTTTCAGCCAATCAGAGACAGGCTCTGGATATATCTGAGAGCTGTGATATATTGATGAAAAGCAGAATAATAAAGGACCTTTCAGAAAGTCTAATTTTTTTTAAATTTGTAAATAGAAATGTGCTCCAGGAAACCAATATGTTGAGTATGATATGTTTTAAATGAATAATGCCCTTCATCTGTGGAGAACAGCCAGGCCTTGATCCCTGCTGCTCAGTATTGCTGCAGGCTGAGCGTCTCCCGCTGGGACGACATCGATTTGACGCTCGCTGGTAAATACCAGGTCGCTACACCTGAACTCCATCAGGCAGGGGTCAATCACGGCCCCATGGGGGGGGATGATAGGACGGAGCGTGTGAGTGCAACTGTGTGTTGAGGTATCAAGTACTGTATGCCATCAGTGTCCTCGAGTCATTGATTGGTCCCTAGTGTCAAGACGCTCACATCGATTCTCTGCCGGGTCACGGAGGAGAGTCGTTGCTCAGCAGGGGGCTCTAAGGTTACCCACTGGAGGATGAAGGCCTCTTAGATGCAGAGGCAAACAACCGTAGAAGAGACGCACCGCAGACGAGACACATAGAAACAGTTCTTCTACATCTACATGTGTCCCCTCTTCTTCGCGTCTCTTCTACATCAACATGTGTCCCCTCTTCTTCGTGTCTCTTCTACATCAACATGTGTCCCCTCTTCTTCATGTCTCTTCTACATCAACATGTGTCCCCTCTTCTTCGTGTCTCTTCTACATCAACATGTGTCCCCTCTTCTTCATGTCTCTTCTACATCAACATGTGTCCCCTCTTCTTCATGTCTCTTCTACATCAACATGTGTCCCCTCTTCTTCGTGTCTCTTCTACATCAACATGTGTCCCCTCTTCTTCGTGTCTCTTCTACATCAACATGTGTCCCCTCTTCTTCATGTCTCTTCTACATCAACATGTGTCCCCTCTTCTTCGTGTCTCTTCTACATCAACATGTGTCCCCTCTTCTTCATGTCTCTTCTACATCAACATGTGTCCCCTCTTCTTCGTGTCTCTTCTACATCAACATGTGTCCCCTCTTCTTCATGTCTCTCCTACATCAACATGTGTCCCCTCTTCTTCACGTCTCTTCTACATCAACATGTGTCCCCTCTTCTTCATGTCTCTTCTACATCAACATGTGTCCCCTCTTCTCCATGTCCCTTCTACATCAACATGTGTCCCCTCTTCTTCATGTCTCTTCTACATCAACATGTGTCCCCTCTTCTTCATGTCTCCTCTACATCAATATGTGTCCCCTCTTCTTCATGTCTCTTCTACATCAACATGTGTCCCCTCTTCTTCATGTCTCTTCTACATCAACATGTGTCCCCTCTTCTCCATGTCTCTTCTACATCAACATGTGTCCCCTCTTCTCCATGTCTCTTCTACATCAACATGTGTCCCCTCTTCTTCATGTCTCCTCTACATCAATATGTGTCCCCTCTTCTTCATGTCTCTTCTACATCAACATGTGTCCCCTCTTCTTCATGTCTCTTCTACATCAACATGTGTCCCCTCTTCTTCATGTCTCTTCTACATCAACATGTGTCCCCTCTTCTTC
>NC_047506.1:1005684-1076387 GCF_902827115.2 Pseudochaenichthys georgianus | reverse complement strand
TGATCCCCGTCAGCATGTCTCCACGGGGGGGGGGGGGGGGGGGGGGGGGAGGCTCAGGGGAGCAGCTCCTAAACTCAGAAATGTTCATCACAAAACCAGGAAAAAACATATTTTCGAAATCTTACACCGTATCTAATCTCATATCACTATATAGCAGTGTTACTCAAACGTGTTCATACCAAGGACCACTTAACCAATAAAAAAACACTCGCGGACCACCTAACGGCCCGTCCACACAGCGGCGTGCGCTGACGCTTGCCGGTGGGCGTGTCTGAAACTCGACCAACAACCAATCACATGAATCTCCCGCCCCTGACACACAAGCAGCGGTTTGATTGGCTAGAGCTCGTACTGGCATATGATTCGATTGGCTGACGCTTCTGCCGAGGCGTCAAAAGTTGAACATTGCTCAACTTTTGCAGCGAGCCACGCCAGCTAAGCTCCGCGTCGCTTCCCACGATGCATTTCGGCTAAAAGTGACGTCACCCCATTCAAAGTGAATGGTGAAGCGTCAACGCACGCCGCTGTGTGGACGGGCCGTTACTCCACAAATATCCCAAAACACATCGTTTTTCTAGAACAGATTACAAATCGCCTGAAAATGGTACAAACAAGTGGCAACATGTGTGAAGAAGGTGTTGCGCTGGGCTATAACATGCAATCGAAAGTGAAACTTCAGCTTGCTCCATTGCGGAGATATTCACGCGAGAGTGCGGAAAACTTAAATTAACTTATTTATTTAAAATGTGAAATGTTACCAATATACTCACGGACCACTAGGGGGCGCTCACGGACAACCAGTGGTCCGCAGACCACACTTTGAGAAGCACTGCTTTATAGATATAATATAGATATAATTAGCCGTGATTTACGGCTTTTGCAAAGTAAAACGACATGTGTGTTTTACTTGTAAATGGTCTTAGATATACGGTAGGGCTGCATGATATATCGCGTTGTGACGATAATCGTGTTATGCGCATGCGCGATATTGACATCGCAGTACGTGCGATTTAAAAAAAAAAGGACTTGCTAATTATGTTGCTGCTTGCTACAAAAGGAAAACTTGCACGGCTCTCGCATGCACAGCAAACCACCAATCACAATCCTTCTTGATCAGATCACAGCAGGATAACCGAGATAGCTCAGCTTGTTGCTCTGATAACTTAAGATACAGAAGTCCGTGACTAAAATCCTTCATCCGGTTAAATATTGTCAAAAAAATACCAATTGTATAGCATTCAAGTTCAAGAAAGGATGGTTTGCGGAGAAAAAGAACGGTCTTTTCTTCAATTCCTGTATGTTTTCATATCGCAGGCGAAAAAAATGTCAGTTTTTTCCAATATCGTGCAGGCCCTAATATACGGTACATTTTTGTAATAATTTTCTGTACATTACTTTCTCTCTTTTTGAGGCGTTTGACTCTATTTTGGTACATGTTAAAAGAAACATATTTCATGTAAAATTACAGTAATAGAGGCTACTTGTGGTAAGGACATTTTTACATGTTATCTACGTCTTTTATTTAACAGTTATTTTCTGTTTTTCAACGGACATTTTCTGGCGTCCTCGCTGCCAGAACGTTTTTTTACATTTTTTTGTTTACAGTGTGCACCTTCTCCTTTAACCTCCAATGTTTTGCAGCCTTCTCCTCCACCTTCTCCTCCTCTGTCTCCTCCCTCTTCCCCCCACTCTCTGGGATCCTAATCTCCTCTAAAACACCTTCTCTGGACGGTGGGAGTTGGCAGCAGCGATGCCACCGTCAGACTCTGACTGACTCATAAACAACTTGTGGGTGCCGGCACGCTGGCGGCCTTCCACTTTCAGACACGCTCGCTTTGACAGGTCGGTTTTTTTTATGACGCTGATTGTTATTTTCCCTGTTATTGTTTTTCTTCCCTGTGACTTCAGACGGGGGGTAAAAGTGCAACTCTCTGAGATCAGGCAATCTTACTCTCTGGGACAGAAAACTAAGATGACAGTAATAAAAAGGAGAACCAATTGCTTTTTCATTTCATTTCCACTGGGAAATCAGGGTGAGGGAGGAATAAAGGAGCTATAATAATAATAAAAAAAAAAAAAGCAGGGGCCAATGGCTTTTCATTCCCAAATGAATCGACTTCGCCACCACCGCCCCCATGCGAAGTCGATAGGGACTTGGCTTGGCAATTGGAAGGTCACCAGTTCAAGTCCCGGCAAGACCAAGTGCTACCGAGGTGTCCCTGAGCAAGGCACCGTTCCCTACACTGCTCCCCGGGCGCTGTTCAAAATGGCTGCCCACTGCTCCGAACACTAGGATGGGTCAAATGCAGAGAAACAATTTCCCCACGGGGATTAATAAAGTATATCAAAATCAAAAAAAAAAAAACCACAAGCGGTGGCCACTGTGGACGGTACAGGTGCTCAGGGTCATGTATGCTATTGGAGGAAAGACACAAGGAAGTGAAGACTTTGGTTCAGGGTATAAGGTGAGGATCAAATCATAGCTGTCCTGTTCCTTCGAATGTCCTGTTCATATGGTTTGCTCTTATTGATGCTTCATGGATGCAGGGGGGATATAGGGAGGCTGTGGCTCAGTGGGATAGTGCGCTGAACTTAGTGCGCTGGACTTTGAATCAGGGGATAGCAAGTTTAGCAAGAGTTGCCCACAGTACTGAATGTATGTTTTGGATAAAAGCGTCTAACAAGTGACATGTAATGTGATGATGTTAGGCCTGATGTACGGTGCATTATGTTTGGAACAGGAGCCAAAATAAATGCTCAAAATCCTTACACTTAATGTTTACATTTTGAATTGGTTATTTCTAGTCTTTTATCTTGGGAATGCACTTGTTCCCGTGGTGATGCTACATTGTGAACAAATCTGGACTTTAACACACACACACACACACACACACACACACACGCACACGCACACGCACACGCACACGCACACACGCACACACACACAACCTTCCCTCATCCAGCACCAGTCACTTGTCTGTCCTTCTCCGCTGCTACTGCACTGAAACTGTACTTTGAACATTTTAAATATATTATTAACATTTTAAATTGTATACCCCGTTTATCTAGGCCCTTTTTGTTTCGTTTTATGCATATATGTCACACTGTGGGACTGCGGGAAACGGTATCTCGAGATGTCTGGATGTATAACACATGTATAACAAGCTGACTTTGAATAGTTAGCATTAGCACAGAGATACGAGCTACATGCTAACAGCTAATGCTAATGGTGTGAGGTTTCCTCAAATTTCATTATGATGCATTCAAGCTATTGGGCATGAATCAGAAGGTTATCAAAAAGTGTTAAAGTATTCATGTCAAATGTGCCTTTTGACAAAAATAAATACAGTTATTTGGAGGCGATACTTATTTAAACAGCAATATCAAGTACTTTAGGAATTGGAATGATGCTCTGTTTAACTTTCTAGCACTAATTGTAGGCAGTTTATAATCAATAAGTATAAATACCAATGCCAACATGTATTTTTAATCGAAGCAGATATTAAAAATACAACAATTTCTCGATTATTGAATGGTTTGTTTTTATGCAAATAACCAATAAAGATGATTGCAACTAAATAAGTGATGTGAAAAAAAGTCTCAACCCTTGGCGGTTTGTAATCGTTTCCCAATAGACAATTTATTGATAAGGGAATCATTAAGAATGGGATCGATAAGAGGAATGGATGAGGGAAAGTGGTATCGACAATCTAATCAATTCCCATGCCTGCAGGGTATACAGTAATACCCAGTGTAAAAACACTCACGATATTCTCCCAGTATATAACTCCTCCTTTTATTTAATTTTAAGGCAGGTAAAAACCGTTTACTTCCATTTCCTTCAGTTCCATGCAGATCACTTAAGACCCAGATGAGAAGTGACAGGCGAGATTCACTTGTGGACGAGGCGCCAAATTTAAGCAAGCTTCAGATTTAGGGTTTGCTCTCAAAATCTGATCCTGGTAGTTAACATGATTCTACTTAACCAGAGTGTTTTTTAACAGCGCATCATTCTACGCCATGGCATCGTTATTTCGCTCATTACGGTGGCCCACAGAGCAGCAATCTCCGCATGACCATCCGAGTTAATGGAGCACGATAAAGACACCACTGTCTCCATTTTATGGCTCAGTTTTCTAATGGCGTACTTGGCTTTCTTGTGCGTGCCCTTAAAGGAGCCATCTCGCTCTCTTTAAGACCCCTTAATATGATATTCTCAGCACTCTTTCCTCCATCCATCCTTCCTCTCTTCCTCATTCCCTTCCCTCCAGGGGTGGGAAGTATTAGAGTACAAATACTTTGATACTGTACTTAAGTACATTCTTCTGGTATCAGTACTTTACTCCACTACTTATTTTTCTGACCACTTTTTACTTTCTACTTCTTACATGTTGAACTCAAATACCTGTACTTTCTACTTCTTACATGTTGAACTCAAATACCTGTACTTTCTACTTCTTACATGTTGAACTCAAATACCTGTACTTTCTACTTCTCACATGTTGAACTCAAATACCTGTACTTTCTACTTCTTACATGTTGAACCCAAATACCTGTACTTTCTACTTCTTACATGTTGAACTCAAATACCTGTACTTTCTACTTCTCACATGTTGAACTCAAATACCTGTACTTTCTACTTCTTACATGTTGAACCCAAATACCTGTACTTTCTACTTCTCACATGTTGAACTCAAATACCTGTACTTTCTACTTCTCACATGTTGAACTCAAATACCTGTACTTTCTACTTCTTACATGTTGAACCCAAATACCTGTACTTTCTACTTCTCACATGTTGAACTCAAATACCTGTACTTTCTACTTCTCACATGTTGAACTCAAATACCTGTACTTTCTACTTCTCACATGTTGAACCCAAATACCTGTACTTTCTACTTCTTACATGTTGAACTCAAATACCTGTACTTTCTACTTCTTACATGTTGAACTCAAATACCTGTACTTTCTACTTCTTACATGTTGAACTCAAATACCTGTACTTTCTACTTCTTACATGTTGAACTCAAATACCTGTACTTTCTACTTCTCACATGTTGAACTCAAATACCTGTACTTTCTACTTCTTACATGTTGAACTCAAATACCTGTACTTTCTACTTCTTACATGTTGAACTCAAATACCTGAACTTTCTACTTCTTACATGTTGAACTCAAATACCTGTACTTTCTACTTCTTACATGTTGAACTCAAATACCTGAACTTTCTACTTCTTACATGTTGAACTCAAATACCTGTACTTTCTACTTCTTACATGTTGAACTCAAATACCTGTACTTTCTACTTCTCACATGTTGAACTCAAATACCTGTACTTTCTACTTCTCACATGTTGAACTCAAATACCTGAACTTTCTACTTCTTACATGTTGAACTCAAATACCTGTACTTTCTACTTCTTACATGTTGAACTCAAATACCTGTACTTTCTACTTCTCACATGTTGAACTCAAATACCTGTACTTTCTACTTCTTACATGTTGAACCCAAATACCTGAACTTTCTACTTCTTACATGTTGAACTCAAATACCTGTACTTTCTACTTCTCACATGTTGAACTCAAATACCTGTACTTTCTACTTCTTACATGTTGAACTCAAATACCTGTACTTTCTACTTCTTACATGTTGAACTCAAATACCTGTACTTTCTACTTCTCACATGTTGAACTCAAATACCTGTACTTTCTACTTCTTACATGTTGAACCCAAATACCTGTACTTTCTACTTCTCACATGTTGAACTCAAATACCTGTACTTTCTACTTCTTACATGTTGAACCCAAATACCTGTACTTTCTACTTCTCACATGTTGAACTCAAATACCTGTACTTTCTACTTCTCACATGTTGAACCCAAATACCTGTACTTTCTACTTCTTACATGTTGAACCCAAATACCTGTACTTTCTACTTCTCACATGTTGAACTCAAATACCTGTACTTTCTACTTCTCACATGTTGAACTCAAATACCTGTACTTTCTACTTCTCACATGTTGAACCCAAATACCTGTACTTTCTACTTCTTACATGTTGAACTCAAATACCTGTACTTTCTACTTCTTACATGTTGAACTCAAATACCTGTACTTTCTACTTCTTACATGTTGAACTCAAATACCTGTACTTTCTACTTCTTACATGTTGAACCCAAATACCTGTACTTTCTACTTCTCACATGTTGAACTCAAATACCTGTACTTTCTACTTCTCACATGTTGAACTCAAATACCTGTACTTTCTACTTCTCACATGTTGAACCCAAATACCTGTACTTTCTACTTCTTACATGTTGAACTCAAATACCTGTACTTTCTACTTCTTACATGTTGAACTCAAATACCTGTACTTTCTACTTCTTACATGTTGAACTCAAATACCTGTACTTTCTACTTCTTACATGTTGAACTCAAATACCTGTACTTTCTACTTCTTACATGTTGAACTCAAATACCTGTACTTTCTACTTCTCACATGTTGAACTCAAATACCTGTACTTTCTACTTCTTACATGTTGAACTCAAATACCTGTACTTTCTACTTCTTACATGTTGAACTCAAATACCTGAACTTTCTACTTCTTACATGTTGAACTCAAATACCTGTACTTTCTACTTCTTACTTGTTGAACTCAAATACCTGTACTTTCTACTTCTTACATGTTGAACTCAAATACCTGTACTTTCTACTTCTTACATGTTGAACACAAATACCTGTACTTTCTACTTCTCACATTTTGAACCCAAATACCTGTACTTTCTACTTCTTACATGTTGAACTCAAATACCTGTACTTTCTACTTCTTACATGTTGAATACAAATACCTGTACTTTCTACTTCTTACATGTTGAACTCAAATACCTGTACTTTCTACTTCTTACATGTTGAACTCAAATACCTGTACTTTCTACTTCTTACATGTTGAACTCAAATACCTGTACTTTCTACTTCTTACATGTTGAACTCAAATACCTGTACTTTCTACTTCTTACATGTTGAACTCAAATACCTGTACTTTCTACTTCTTACATGTTGAACTCAAATACCTGTACTTTCTACTTCTTACATGTTGAACTCAAATACCTGTACTTTCTACTTCTTACATGTTGAACTCAAATACCTGTACTTTCTACTTCTTACATGTTGAACTCAAATACCTGTACTTTCTACTTCTTACATGTTGAACTCAAATACCTGTACTTTCTACTTCTCTCATTTCCCAAACAGCTGGTTCCTTTAGTCTGAATGTGTGTTGGTGCGTGGTCATTATTCTTTAGAGTCACTGCGTGCCTATTGATTGGAACACGATCCGTGTATCCATCACTTCCTGGTCTTCTCTAAAGAAGAGGGACCAATGGAAACGTTGTCATGTTGCCGTCAGGGAGGGAGGTCAGGTACCGTTTAAAACAGCTGCTAGTTATGGGTACTTTTTTACTTAAAGGTCCCGTGTCACGGCCATTTCTACTGATCATAATTCCATTGCTGAGGTCTACTAGAATAGATTCACATTTATCAATGTTCCAAACTCTCATTGGTTTCTCACAGCATCTCTGTAAAGCATGTGTATTCACTCTCTGTCCTAAACGGCTTCTTGGAGCTCCTGCCCCCCCCCTCCCTGTGAGTGTGCTCTGATTGGTCAGCTCGCCCACTCTGTTCTGATGAGTCCACCACCGTTACAGTGGAACATCAGTGATTATGTGTTACAATGGCGTTAGCAACCAGAACATGACACCAGTAAGGACACACAGATGAGAATGCTGCGTGGGGTCTGGGGGCCGTGTCGGCGGGACGTTGCGCGGCTCGCGGCTCCGCCCTTTGAGGCTCGAGGAGCGGACAGCGTGAGCTGGGTTCATTTCCTGCTTGCTGCGTGGGATCTGCGAGACAGCAAGACATCGCGAATGGACGCGGGAAGGGGAGGGGGGGTGCTGAGGGGGCTGCACCCCCATCTGCGAGGCTCCACTAGCACCCCCCCACACCCCCAAACGTGGCGCACCTACAGTGTAAGTACATTTCAAAGCCGATACTTCTTTACTTTGACTTGAGTGAAGAAGTTTAGTCAGTACTTCTACTTTTACCAGAGTATTTTTAAACACGAGTGTCTGTACTTCTACTTGAGTGAAGGATGTGTGTACTTCTACTTGAATAAAGGATGTGTGTACTTCCCTCGCTCCTCGCTCCTCCCTCCTCCCTCCTCGCTCCTCCCTCCTCGCTCCTCCCTCCTCGCTCCTCCCTCCTCGCTCCTCCCTTCAGCTGCAGGAAGCCTGCCGGAGCCGAGGGCCTTTTCCCTGCGCCTTTAGTTTCATTAGCGGGCCCCAGATGCTTAGCTGCTTACAATATTATGAAGGGCCAAAGCCAACTGCCTCCAGATGGGACCCATCTATATTCAGATGAGCTGTTTCCTCACATTCAGAGCAATCCCACCCTGATGTCCTACAGTGTCGTCAACAAACATGCTGACGAACACAAACACAAGCGAGTACAAACAGATGCACGCATTCACAGTGGAAGCTGTGAGCAAAACACACACACACACACACACACACACACACACACACACACACACACACACACACACACACACACACACACACACACACACACACACACACACACACACACACACACACACACACACACACACACACACACACACACACACACAGGCTGGCAGGGTGGCATCGCTCTCTTTATGTGAAAACAATAGCCCAGCCAGAGCTCTGTTGTTTGTGATGTCAACGTAAGCGTGTATCCTGTGTTGTGTCGTGGACATTATATATATATATATATATATATATATTTCAAAAAAGAAGAAGCAATTTTACAATTAAACGGTGGGCCCTTTGTGATTATTTAAATCACTAGGACACAATGTTATCGCCACAGCAAGCTACAACGATAACACAAGGGTTAGCTAGTGATATGCTAAAATACAAGATGCGCATGGCATGTTAGAACCTGTTGATTTATATATACAGTCTATGGTTAGAACCTGTTGATGGCTACTTTTATGGATACCATGATTATGTTTTCCGGATTTCCATTTACAGAGTTCATACACTTTTTCACCAATGACTTTCCATGACCTTTACCTAATGTCCCATGACCAAATAAACGACTCTTTCTCAGCGGTTCCACTGGAAATGTATTTGAACATAGAACAGGAAATAAGGTCTGCATCTGAAACATGTGGTGCCGATCTGAAACAAATCAAATAGGAGGCTTCCTATCTCCTACAGCTAACTAAAATGTCATGTCCTCCATATAACACATCTAATAATCCATGCCCAAAATGCTAAAACATGCACTTGGTGTGTTAAACATACTTGTCTTGAGACAAAATGTATATAAAGTTGTAGAAAAAGTGGTTTCAAAATATTACTTAAATTATCGAATAGCTCTCGAACATCCCCTAAAATGGCATTTTTCTCTTGTCCCCGCTTCTTGGTGACCAACTTGCATCAAATATAACATTTAAAATAGATATTATTCTATTGATGTCTCTTGTAATGGTAAAATCAATTTGTTAAATCATAAACATATTATAGATAACAGTAATGTTGCACAGAAGGTGTGTCCCTCAACATGCATTCAACCCTGTTACCCAAACCTTTTTAGATTGGCACAGGAAGTGAACAAACTGTAAGTCAGATGACACACAGGAAGTGACATCAGCAAGCCATGTGCTACTGCCATGGGTAGACCAAAACTAAGTCCTCTCTTTTATTTTATTTTTCATTTTTACAATCTTTTCAGTCTTAAAAGTACGGAGCCCCCTAGGGGACATGGAGAAGAAAAAAAAAATAATTTGAACAAAAAAAATCTATTGCGAGATTTCACAAAACCCCTTTGCGAGATCTCGCAATACTTTTCATTTAGTACTTCCTGGTCAGTTCGGCTGCTACGGCAACACAGAAACCACAACAATGGAGCGGTTCATCGATTTTACTTTGAGCTTGGCCTTAAATATAAAGATATAACATCAGTGCTTGGCAATAGGCACGGGTTTCACACATAGACTGTATATAAAAGGGTTTCACATAAGTGAATACACCTCAAGAGAACACTCGGAGCGAGGGGACATGCACGTCCTCTGAGCTGAGTTATTGACAGATTCGAATTTCGCGGATCAATAACTCATGAACATAACGTTGTAAAAATACAAACATGACTTTACAATCATAGCAAGGTAGACAACGAGCTACAGAGTAGTTTGTATCAGAACAGTTCGATACGCGCCGTCATCCGAGCTAAACATCAAGCATTGGTCACAATCTGCAGCTGGAGGAAGGAGAGGAGGAGTGCTTAGGGACCGTCTACAAACTGCCACGGGGTTTTGCGAGATCTCGCAAAACATTATATATATATATTTTTTCAAATACATTTTTTTTCTTTCTCCATGTCCCCTAGGGGGCTCCGTATAAAAGAGTGACCCACTCAACCCTGTTACTGATATTATCAGAATAAAGCATACTCATTTCAAAGTTATCTTTCTTGCATTAGATATCCAAGTGTGTCCTTGCCTTGAAAGTAGCATTACATGCTACATCTAGCAATACTTCCTGAGGTTAAAGCTCAAATTAGCATTGATTTTCAACCCTGTTACTATAATTAGAGTAACAGGGATACTTCTTCATTGGAAAATCCTTTTTTTGATGCTTAATTATCTGTTTTTCCTAAATACATACAAAGAAAATTATTAAACAAAAGGTTTATTTTTCAAAAATGTTGGTGTCTAAATTGTCCTCCAATTCTGGAATGACCCGGGAAACAATTGTGCATAGCACCAAGCTACGCTAACAAAACAAGTGCTATCGCTAATCTAATGCTAACATACAAGATGTTCACAGCACGTTGTAACCTATTGATGGCTGATTTACTTTCGGATGGCCATTTAACAACTGCACTGAAAGACAGAGAATATAACGGTGGGACTTTTGGGATGATTTAAATCAACCTCAGCAAGCTACTCTAACAACACAAGGCTAACGCTAATCTGATGCTAAGCTCTAAGGAACCTATTGATGCCTACTTTTAATATTAAAAGTATTCCACCTCCTAACTCTTGACGATTAACTTACTCAGATACTATAATCTTTCTCTGAGCATTAAAGTAATCTCGTGATGAGCTAAAGACTTTCCACACACACATGGTGGCCTTTGAGCAGGTGCTGTGTCCCTGGTGTTATGGTAGGATTTACATTACAATCAACAAGGCTAGCGTGCTAGCAGAGGGAGTATGAACAAATCAATATTCTATCACACTTCAACATCTTCGTCCTCTGCATCTTTTTCCTTTTGTTGCTTTAACTTTGCCGCAGTAATTGAATCACAGGCGTGAGTTTTGAGACAGTCCAATCCCAGGACTTCACACTCCATTTCACCGCTCACATCTCTGACACACGGACGCATCGAAGCAGCGCAGAGAGGACAGCTTCAGAGCAATCAGACAAGCAACACATCCATGGAAGCGTCCTGATGTTTAAAAAGAACACACGATGAAAGAAAAGAAAAGATGTTTTGACAAAGTAAGTGTGCACTAGGAAGATGCTAAAATGACAGCTAAAGGACTGTTGAGAACTAATGGAGGCTGCGCCTGCATGTTTGCACACTAAGGTTATAACGTGTTTCTACTCGGACTATTCGGGTTTCATAAAAAGAAAAGTGAATGCAAAACAATGATGGGAAATATTTCCATAAGGATCCATTTTCAGAGAAAGTAACAGTTTGTTGTCATAGACTGTTGACACACGCACGCACGCACGCACGCACGCACACACACACACACACACACACACACACACACACACACACACACACACACACACACACCATGTATACATCACTTCAGGGGACATTACATTGACTTACATGCATTTCCTGGAGACTTATCCTAACCTTAACCATAACCAACACATGCCCAATCCTTACCCTTACCCTTAACTTTACCCTTACCCTAACCCTTAACTTTACCCTTACCCTTAACCTAATCCTATCCAAGTCTTCACCCCAACATTAATGATGACCCTCATGGGGACCTCCATTTTGTCCCCATAAGGGAGGCGAGTCCCCACACGTGACTAAGTAAACAGATGTAGGTCCCCACAAGTATAGTAATGCTAGTCCACACACACACACACACACACACACACACACACACACACACACACACACACACACACACACACACACACACACACACACACACACACACACACACACACACACACACACACACACACACACACACACACACACACACACACACACACACACACACACACACACGATGGGCAGAATGCAGATATCAACCAGTTCTACAGAGTGTCCTAATATGTCCCGTAAACACCTGACGGCATGGCTTTGTGGAATTGCTGAGATACCCATAATCCTTCAGTGGGAGTCAGGGGGTCAAGTCTCCATCGTGCTGAGCACAACCAATAAGCCTCAGCCAGACTTCAGCCCAGCCTCCACGCCCGAACCCCCCGCTGCGTTCTGCACATCCTGCAGGCTCGGCTGATATATCTGATATGTAAATCCAGGAGCCGGCGTGAATAGAAAATAGTTCAGGACGAGATTTCTCCTCGTGTCACACTGGGCTTACGACGACAACACATTTTGCAATGTCCACGAGATCAGGCTGAACAAAGAGGGTGAAGGTGAGGTCCTCCGCCTGCACTGCTAAAAGCAGCCGCTGACTTACAGGACAGTAATCAGGGGACTGCTGGCTGCAGGAAAACTGCAACGCCTCACCTGGTTCATTACGAGATGACACAACCAATTTGTACCTCTGCCGGCTGCAATCTACCACATCTCCCCTGACAAAAGCATTTAGACTGGAGCGCTTCCAGGGGCCGCGCTGACACGCGTACCCAGCCTGAGAAAGAGGAAATGAAGTGCCTTTTTAATTCTCCTCCAGGCAAACATAAAACTGTCCAGGTAAGTCATTTGTGGGTTGAATGGAGAGCCGGGAGCAAGCTGGCTCCCTGTCGCAATCCCCCCTCCCCCCCCCCCCCCCTTACACACACACACACACACACACACACACACACACACACACACACACACACACACACACACACACACACACACACACACACACACACACACACACACACACACACACACACACACACACACACACACACACACGCGCACGCGCGCGCACACACACACACACACACACACATATACCATGTATACATCACTTCAGGGGTCATTACATTGACTTACATGCATTTCCTGGAGACTTACCCTAACCAAGTCTTCACCCTAAAATTAATGATCCCCCTTATGGGGACCTCCAATTTGTCCCCATAAGGGAGGCGAGTCCCCACACGTGACTATGTAAACAGATTTAGGTCCCCACAAGTATAGTAATGCTAGACCACACACACACACACACACACACACACACACACACACACACACACACACACACACACACACACACACACACACACACACACACACACACACACACACACACACACACACACACACACACACACACACACACATCCTTATCCTCATCTAGAAGAGTATTAATCTATTGGCTACATGTTGTCCCATTATGTCTCCCACATAATCCTCTGTCCCTTCCTTTGGCAGCATGCAAATGAGTTTCCGTGAACAAGGACGCTGAGTGTGTCGGATTCTCTTGCCCTCTCTTCCTCTCCGGTTCGTCCTACGCAGAAGACTCCCTGGTGGAATAGGGAAAGTGGAAATGGCGGGAGTTGCCATCTCATCAAATAAAACAGAGCTTTGAGATCACGTTTCCTCTCGTGAGTTTCTTTAAAGGCAACTGGAAAGGTCGTCTTCTTCCCCGAACACGAACGCCGCTCCACGGTTTGGCTAGCGACAGGTATTCTCTTTCACCCCTTCCAAATATTCACTCACTCATCACTCCATTTCCTCTCGACATGGTGACAGATAATTATGTGTGTGCGTGTCTCTCACTTTCTCCCGCGCTTGCTTTTTATTAAAAGATGTTGTCCGTCTCCCTTATCGCACAGACATTGTTGACCGAGCGCCAAACATCATATATAACATTTGTAATCTTATGAAAGCCATAGCCTGTCTGCGGAGTGATTGCTACAGTGCCCACTTCAAATCGGGTGGAGAGAAAGAAGGTGGAGAAATACAGCTTGTGTTTTAAATTAAACACCGAGATACAGGCCGCGGGCGAAGTATAGGGGAAATGATGTTACAGTAAAACATGGCGGTACAGCTACTCGGTCTCTCGAGGAAGAGCGTGCATGTTGAGCCTCAAAATCCATTTCTTTCCTTCAGCCTCGAGTCTAACGAGTGCGACTGCAGGGAGACGAGCAGAGAGGGAACGAGGTGAGACACTCCCACACTGAATGTCTACGTCAAATTGGTTGCAATATAAGTTAAGTACACGGGGAATTTATTCATTTTAATATATGGTTTCCACACTAAACAGATATCTCAGACACTGGGTGATACCGCTGAGACTTTCGAGCAAGTCGTTTTTGTTATTACATTCAGAAGACATTACATCGTTGTGATTTGTTTCGTTGCATAATATCTGTGGGGAGTTGTATGTAGGAAGCAAGGCTTTACATTTCCTCCGTGTATCCTAACACGTGTGTGCAGAGGTGGAATGAGCCTACGGCGGCCGACAGGTGGAAACGCGTTACGAAAACAATGCAAATAAACAAAAACAAATGTGCCGAAACACAAACGAAGATACATCCTCACCGAGTTGACGAGACTAACAAATACTGCTGGTTAACATTTGTGTTTTTATATTTGCATATTTTCTCAAAGTGCAGCACATTTGCACCTGTTGGCTACTTTTATATAGCTCACTTCAGGCCGTGATATATGCTCATTATATCACAGCTAAGGGGGTTGTCGGGTTGTGAGCTATTGCTTTTATAAAACGGTTACCAAGTGTGGCAATATGAAAGAAAAATACACACTCTAATTTAAATAGTTTTTATTTGTAAGTAATGATGTTCAAAATAAAATAGTCCCTCCGTTGCCTTCTGCACGAAACGTAGTGCGAGGTGGTTGCTATGCAACAACACTAACAGCTCGCGAACTATTAGACATAGAGCGTTGATCCATTATTTGGCTATTTATTTACATTAATTTGTTTGTTGCCGTTTATTGTGCAGCCACTGAAAACCTGTCCAGCATCAGTAGCATGGCTCACGAGGTTACTTGTTGAGGTTGTTCTGGCTGTTGCTCGGCGTGGTGAGAATATTGCTCCACTTTCTCCGGTCCCCCGGGATTCGGAATAGTAAGACCCCCCGGAGGTCGAAGTTAATCTTAAATGTTTCCATTTTATGCTTTGTAAGTTTGTTTCGTAACGGAAGAAATGTAAATATATTTATAAAACTGACAAGTCAAATCAAGCAATCTGATTGGTCGATAGTATTTTTGCGGACCTCTTTGATTACAGATTTGAAAACATCGTTGCTTGCTTTAAAAGTAGCACAATTCATTATGTCAAACCTTAGAAAGTATCTAGATATCCCTGCCCTAATGCCAAAGGAACTGCACACTGAATATGTTTTGCCGTTTGAATGTCTATGTCTGGACCGCTGCGTAAAAAGGAGGGTTTCTGCCCCGTTACTTCTCCGCTGCTTTCTTGTTCCAGTTTGAAAAGCAAACTGCAAGCAGTTTGCTTTTCAGCCCAACGGTATACTGTTTTTCTCAGACGCGAAGGGATACTGATTTGTTGTGAAAAGTAACTTACAATTCTACCCGTGGTATACGCTCAGTATATCACGGCTAAGAACCAATCAGATTGCTTGATTTGACTTGTCCGTTTTATAAAACAAAATAGATCTTTACTTTTAACCCTAACTGTGCAATTCTGCATACATATCTTTATTAGTTCTAATTCACCCCAGGAAATATCTTAATACACACATTTTAATATATAATTGTTGATATTTATTGCAGAATGTGGACATTTCCCATTAAGGTCTAATGTTTGTTTAAATATGCATTATCCCAGGGGACAATATTAAGAATACTGAATATTGTAAATCAAGCTACCCAGCAGTATTCCATAATGTACCTTAATACAATAATTCAAATCATCCCCATCTTTTCCTCGTCTAAAAAAGTCCATTCTGTACAATCAGTACTTTGACTTTTTATACCTGAAGTATCTTTGGATGGAAATACTTCTGTTCTTTTGCTTGAATGCAATTTCAAAAGCAGGATCTTTACTCTTATTTGAATATGTCTCCACCAATATGTGTGTGTGTGTGTGTGTGTGTGTGTGTGTGTGTGTGTGTGTGTGTGTGTGTGTGTGTGTGTGTGTGTGTGTGTGTGTGTGTGTGTGTGTGTGTGGGTGTGTGTGTGTGTGTGTGTGTGTGTGTGTGTGTGTGTGTGTGTGTGTGTGTGTGTGTGTGTGTGTGTGTGTGTGTGTGTGTGTGTGTGTGTGTGGCCTAGCATTACTATACTTGTGGGGACCTAAATCTGTTTACATAGTCACGTGTGGGGACTCGCCGCCCTTATGGGGACAAAGTGGAGGTCCCCATGAGGGGGATCATTAATTTTAGGGTGAAGACTTGGTTAGGGTTAGGATACGTCTCCAGGAAATGCATGTAAGTCAATGTAATGTCCCCTAAAGTGATACATACATGTGTGTGTGTGACAGTGTATTAGTACAACACATCCAGGTAGGGGGCTGCACTTGTTCTCAAACAGCAAACTGGGGGTCGCTTGATGTTTTTATGAAGCGAGTCTGTTTGGAAATGAATCGTTAGTCTCGGTTTTATTGCTCAAATTACCCGAGCCGGTCCTTGTCCTGTTTGCCCTTAATTAACAAGCGTTCAATTCCCCTATTAATTAGCACAAGCTATTAGCTATTTTACATCACTCTTCATTTGTCGACAATTAAAAAGTCTCTATTATTAAAAGGCATGCCACATGGTTAATTGGGCAGCAGGAGGAGGAGGAGGAGAGAGGGAAGAGGACGGTGAGGAGGAGTCAAGGAGGGAGGAGTCAAGGAGGTCCGCTGTAGCTCTCACACAACTTTTACAGTCTGCAAAGATGGCAAAAGTACACACATCCTTTACTCAAGTAGAACTACAGATACTTGTGTTTAAAAATACTCTGCTAAAAGTAGAAGTACTGACTAAACTTCTTTACTCAAGTCAAAGTAAAGAGGCTTTGAAGTGTACTTCAGTAAAAAGTACCCATAGCTAGCAGCTGTTTTAAAGAGTACCTGACCTCCCTTTATATCAATAGAACAATAATGTCATTGTTAGCTAATGAATGTTTCCATGGTGACCAACGGCAACATGACAACGTTTCCATTGGTCCCTCTTCTTTAGAGAAGACCAGGAAGTGATGGATACACGGATCGTGTTCCAACCAATAGGCACGCAGTGACTCTAAAGAATAATGACCACGCACCAACACACATTCAGACTAAAGGAACCAGCTGTTTGGAGAATGAGAGAAGTAGAAAGTACAGGTATTTGGGTTCAACATGTAAGAAGTAGAAAGTACAGGTATTTGAGTTCAACATGTGAGAAGTAGAAAGTACAGGTATTTGAGTTCAACATGTAAGAAGTAGAAAGTACAGGTATTTGAGTTCAACATGTGAGAAGTAGAAAGTACAGGTATTTGAGTACAACATGTGAGAAGTAGAAAGTACAGGTATTTGAGTTCAACATGTGAGAAGTAGAAAGTACAGGTATTTGAGTTCAACATGTAAGAAGTAGAAAGTACAGGTATTTGAGTTCAACATGTAAGAAGTAGAAAGTACAGGTATTTGAGTTCAACATGTGAGAAGTAGAAAGTACAGGTATTTGTGTTCAACATGTAAGAAGTAGAAAGTACAGGTATTTGTGTTCAACATGTGAGAAGTAGAAAGTACAGGTATTTGTGTTCAACGTGTAAGAAGTAGAAAGTACAGGTATTTGTGTTGAACATGAGAGAAGTAGAAAGTACAGGTATTTGTGTTGAACATGAGAGAAGTAGAAAGTACAGGTATTTGTGTTCAACGTGTAAGAAGTAGAAAGTACAGGTATTTGAGTTCAACATGTGAGAAGTAGAAAGTACAGGTATTTGTGTTGAACATGAGAGAAGTAGAAAGTACAGGTATTTGTGTTCAACGTGTAAGAAGTAGAAAGTACAGGTATTTGAGTTGAACATGAGAGAAGTAGAAAGTACAGGTATTTGTGTTGAACATGTGAGAAGTAGAAAGTACAGGTATTTGAGTTGAACATGAGAGAAGTAGAAAGTACAGGTATTTGAGTTCAACATGTGAGAAGTAGAAAGTACAGGTATTTGAGTTCAACATGTGAGAAGTAGAAAGTACAGGTATTTGAGTTCAACATGTAAGAAGTAGAAAGTACAGGTATTTGGGTTCAACATGTGAGAAGTAGAAAGTACAGGTATTTGGGTTCAACATGTGAGAAGTAGAAAGTACAGGTATTTGAGTTCAACATGTAAGAAGTAGAAAGTACAGGTATTTGAGTTCAACATGTAAGAAGTAGAAAGTACAGGTATTTGAGTTCAACATGTGAGAAGTAGAAAGTACAGGTATTTGAGTTCAACATGTAAGAAGTAGAAAGTACAGGTATTTGAGTTCAACATGTAAGAAGTAGAAAGTACAGGTATTTGTGTTGAACATGTGAGAAGTAGAAAGTACAGGTATTTGTGTTGAACATGTGAGAAGTAGAAAGTACAGGTATTTGAGTTCAACATGTAAGAAGTAGAAAGTACAGGTATTTGAGTTCAACATGTAAGAAGTAGAAAGTACAGGTATTTGTGTTGAACATGTGAGAAGTAGAAAGTACAGGTATTTGTGTTGAACATGTGAGAAGTAGAAAGTACAGGTATTTGTGTTGAACATGTGAGAAGTAGAAAGTACAGGTATTTGTGTTGAACATGAGAGAAGTAGAAAGTACAGGTATTTGAGGTATTACCCATCGCCCTCTGCAGAGCTTAACAAGTGGCAGGGGATGCTGGGCTGATTGACAGAACAATTACTGCCAACACGCCTCGCCACGGAGAGGCAGACGTCTCCAAATAGAATACCTCGATGTGTTGCATCACAGGCGGGATTTTGGTCGGAAAGCAACATCGCCCTGACGACTGATTGTCTGTCTGCTTTTCTGACTAAGTTGGATTTTTAAAAAGCACTTTTCTATTCTGTTTTTCCGTACATAAAAAAAAGGAAAAAGTGTGTACCCTTGATGAAGGTTGGCTGGCTCTAAGTTTGGAAGCAGCGCTTGGCAACCCGTTTCCTCCGACTGTTCATCTGCTAGCTCAGTTAGAGGTGCAGCTATTTTTAACCACACACCTCCACCGACTGACGGAGAAGTGGAGTTAATTAAAAGAGACACGACTCATCAGAACATTTCCAATTCGTTATAAATCACAGACCTAATAGGCATGGGAATGTTATGTTCAGATGTGTGTTTTAACTTGTAACGGTTACATTGGGTTTGATTTAGATTCACATAAAGAAACAAATGTTAATACGGATGTTGCTTAAAGGTAAATGGATTGCATCATGGTCTTAAGAGCCCATGTGTTTACGTTTGAGTTGACTTCCTGTCTGTCGTCTTCTGATGTTCCCTTACTTCCTGTCTGTCGTCTTCTGATGTTCCCTTACTTCCTGTCTGTCGTCTTTTGATGTTCCCTTACTTCCTGTCTGTCGTCTTCTGATGTTCCCTTACTTCCTGTCTGTCGTCTTCTGATGTTCCCTTACTTCCTGTCTGTCGTCTTCTGATGTTCCCTTACTTCCTGTCTGTCGTCTTCTGATGTTCCCTTACTTCCTGTCTGTCGTCTTCTGATGTTCCCTTACTTCCTGTCTGTCGTCTTCTGATGTTCCCTTACTTCCTGTCTGTCGTCTTCTGATGTTCCCTTACTTCCTGTCTGTCGTCTTCTGATGTTCCCTTACTTCCTGTCTGTCGTCTTCTGATGTTCCCTTACTTCCTTACTACCTCTTTCCTTCTCTATTAGACTTTTTCTTTTCTCTACTGGCAATAATTCGGCCGTCATGAATCCAACGTTTATTGCTTTCCACCAATATACAGTACATCCCATAATCCTCCTTAGCAAGCGGTCTGTTAGTGAGAATTAACAGCCTCCTAAATGTCCAAGTTGACCAATCAGAATCAAGTAACCAATCTGTGTAATTATTGCAACCCTGAATATCTTTTTTTCATTGTTTCATCCAGTTGTAAACTTAAGATGTCCCCTATCCTTTAACATTTCCTAAACTGAACCATCTACTAACTAATTCAGCTTCTCATATACATAATAACGATGTTAGTTGGGACCCTATTTCGTATTATTGCTAAAGGTATGCTGCCCTTTCCTCCTGCTCCTCCTCTCCACACCTCGTGAAGCATCTGTTGGTCGATGCATTCAGCCTCATGAAAGCCCCCCCCCCACAAACCCACCCCCACCCCCAAAAGCTGCATTACACCACGCTCTCTGACTTTCTAATTAGCTTATCTTGGAAAATAAGAATACCGGGCAATCCTTTGCTCCAGCAGTCTAACAACGAGCAGGCCGCGGGGAGCCCGGCTGGCACAGAGTGTCGTCGGGGGGGTCGTTGTTTCCACAAACCACTACGAAAAAATATGGTTTCCTCTGTCTCATAAACACCTGGACTCCTTTTCTCTGTTTGTGGGATTCTTGTTTCTCACACGATGCACTTTAAGTCGGTTACCACCTGTCGGGAGAGCCCATTTCATATCAACGATTTTATATTTTTAGGAACTCACAGAATGAGGGTGATCATTTTGGGATAAAGCTATAATTGAATGGGATTCACACCGACAAATAATATTGAAGACTTTTCTTGTTGCCGCTGCTTTTAATTGAACTATTCACATCTCACACTCCACCGTCGCTTCTATTCATGTACCTGTTATTCATGTTTTATTATCTTTGCCTAATAGCTGCACTATTTCTTAATGTTCTTAATGTCTTTCATTTTTCTAAAGCACTTTGAATTGTGTTGAATAGTGCTATATAAATACACTTGCGTTGCCTTGCCACCACTTTCCAATGCGTTGCAAATGGGTAAACCTGGTGTTCGACGCACATTTAAGAAGTGTATGCGCTCACATAATCTGTCACACATTTCAAACCACTGTGGCCGTTTTAATTAGGTTTCTATCAGGTATCATAAACCCAACATGTAACCAGTGGCTGCGTTTAAATGCCAGATGATACGGTACATCTTAGCCTCTGTGGCCTCAGGAGTCATGGAGTGAGTGATGGAAGGAAAAAGGGATCAAGGAAGGGAGGAAGGGAGGGATGGAGGACTGTCAGGATGTTGGGACCCAAATGCAGTAAAAAGACAAAAGGTCTGGTACTTTGAACGAGCTTTAATCAAAAAGGTGATTGCCGATGACAAAGATGACCAAACCAGGAAGCACGAGGAAGGATCGGGACCAAAACAATTCAGGGGCAAACATGGAGGGTGGCACGAAAGACGACGACCGCACATGGAGCAAAAGGGAAGACGAGATGAAATGATATACCAAACATGTCACCAGTGGCTGCGTTTAAATGCCAGATGATACGGTACATCGTAGCCTCTGTGGACTCTGATGTCTCACGGCCCGAGGAGTCGTGGAGTGAGCGGTGGAAGGGAAAAGGGATCAAGAAAGGGATGAAGGAAGGGATGCAGGACAGATCCCTCCACCTGTAGCAGGACTGTAATCTGCCAGTTGTCTCTCAGTTTATCCGAGACCAGCCAAGCCTCGGGCGCCCAGAGATGCCTCGGCCCCGGGACACGAGGCTCCTGCACGGGGAGATAACGGCTTCAACTCCCGGGCTCATACTGACGTGGCTTTTGATAAATACAGACGAGCGGTGGTGGGTGGTGGGGGAGCCATCTCTCCCCCCTCTCTCCCTCTCTCCTCCCTGTCTACCTGTCTCAGTAATCTCTCCTTCTTGTACTTTCCCCCCTCTCCGTCTGTTTTCCCTGCCTCTCTTCTCCCACCTCTCCCTCTCTGTACCTTCTTCATCCTGTCCTGTGTGAGTTCGGATCAGACAGGCGGAGCTCTCCACGCTCTGCCTTTTTTATTTATTCCATATCTGTAACTGTCAAAAAGAAGATTGCTACTTTAGGAGCTGTCTGCGCTTTGTTGTGCCGGTGGAAAGTCAAATAGAGGAGGTTGTGTTAAAAGCATCTTGACCACTTTGTGGGGACACAAACAATGTCAGCTGTGGTGTTGGAAACCCCAGACGGTTGAACATGGCTCCATAAGTGCAGGACGCAGGATGCCTTTTAGATGGCACAGTGCTGAGAGGGCGGTTAAAACAGTTAGCCTGGGGAGGTCATCGGAGTAGGCCTCATCCACGTTGCCTCCTGCCGTGTCCGTCACTTAAAGAGCTATTTACGAGAGCTTATCAAAACATAAACATGGCCAGGGGTGCACGATTAGTGTATTAAGGAAAGCTTTGGGACCTAAGCGACCCAACAAAGCTCAGATTAACACCGTCAAGATGATGTCAAATCCATTCAGAACGTGGGATAATAATTACTGGCATCAAATATTTTAACTGACATTATTACACGGCAAAGATGAATGCTACATTTTCCCAAACAGTTTTTCGCTACGAGACCACTGCTAAGTGTAAGGGGAACTTCTGCAGCGATGGAGAGTCAGGACTCAGGGAGACACGAGGAGAGCTGGAGCTTTGATATCAAGGATACGGCCGGAGAATTCACATCACAAGTCACAGCAGCAAAAGGTTCTGACTGCACGGGTGGGTTGCCATGGCAATTCTGATCCGCCTCGCATCTTGGTAGACCCTTTAACTAGTTTACAGAGAGTCCGACCCACATATTGGGGATGGGCGTAAACATCTGCAGACACAGGAGATGTCTCTCACATCTGTGGAGCTTAGAAAGCCAGCGTTCTCACAGTCGTAAAACCCCCTATGTCCGCTAGGTCAAGCCATAAAAGTTATAGTATCACCACACGACTGCATTATCACATTCCTTACGGAAGATAAGGAGCAGGGCTGGTCGTAAATGTCAACACACAGAAAATATTTAAATATTTAGGAGTAAAGACAGAATTATTCTCTAACACTAAGGAAGTACGTTTACATTTGTCGAGCACAACAATTTAGTTTAGTGGTACGTCACAAAAGAGACAGGAAGTCAACACTGAAGCTAACATGTTTGAACCATGTTTGGAGGAGAAGTCCATGTTCAAGTTCATATGTTGTGCCTCCTGTGACATGTTAAATATGAGTACTAATGCATTGTATTTGTAAAGCACCTTTCATAGCTAAAACTAATCCCTCTCATCTCATACTGCCTGTGCTGCAGCACCTCTTTTCACCCTCTGTCTGAAACCAGAGCCCAGTCTGCTCTGATTGGTCAGCTGGCCGGCTCTGTTGTGATTGGTCAACCACTTAGAGATGTCCCGCCCCTTAGTCTAAAGACAGGAGTCCAATGGAGGCGTTTCGGGCCTAAACTTCCTCTGGATGTTATACTTTGCAGACCATTGACATGCACTAAAACCTATAACACACTAGAGGAAAGGAAAGGGAAAACCCCAAAAAGCATGCGAGTGGTTCGTGGAAAAGTCGATGAATGAATAGACTTGGATTCACATTGGGATCCTGCTCACCCCGTCTGTATTCTTTTATCATTAATGCCTCGCTGCACATTATCCCCTCACCTGAGCAATTCTACAGCCAGCACTTGCCCTGCTTCCCTTTACATATGCGGCTGTCACTATCAAGCTAGTGGCTGGCAGCGAGAGAAAGCCAGACCTCCAGGAGCATGACAGAAACTCTGGAGTGCAAAGTTGCAACTACACCACAAAACAGAGTCAGCGGAGATGAGCGGCGTCATGTTGCACCGTGCCGTATCTCCGACAGCAGTTCATCTCTCCTGTCTGCGGTGTCGTGCCCGGTGTCTATTCCCATTAGCCTGTGACCGGCGCTATGCTATGCTACGCTACGCTAGGCTAGCAGGCGCAGATGGCTGAGGGTGGCAGATGCCGGGCTCTTTCTGCGGATGCCCTCCATCAGCAGATGACAGATGTCAGGGCTCCTGTTGGACGGCAACACTTCATCACGCCACCCTGTTCCCCCCCCCCTCGACCCACTTCAGCAGGCACGCTCCCCCCTGCCACACCTACACACTCAAACACTCACAGTCACACACGCACACACACACACACACACACACACACACACACACACACACACCGCTGCATCCATCAGTCAAGCGTTATTACATCAGACAGCCGTCATACTGGCAACCAATGGATCACATGCTAATGCGCCCGGACGCATCCACTCTGGAAATCCAAAGTATCAGTCTTTAGGGTGTGTGTGTGTGTGTGTGTGTGTGTGTGTGTGTGTGTGTGTGTGTGTGTGTGTGTGTGTGTGTGTGTGTGTGTGTGTGTGTGTGTGTGTGTGTGTGTGTGTGTGTGTGTGTGTGTGTGTGTGTGTGTGTGTGTGTGTTATAAGAGAGAGGTGCTGTAGGAAATAGAAATGTCTACTCTTGTGCAAAGAAGAAAAGTTTTGCAGAGTAGAGCAAAGACATCAATATTATATAGATGACAATATAATAAAGTACAAAGCGTACCTCTTCTTCTTCTTCTTCTTCTTCGATATAATAATCGTAGAAATGTTGTTATTGGACACTTACCATTTCGGCCGGCTGGTAGACTTGACGACGGGAGACATGCCATCTCTGTACAGGCTCTTGGTCTTGGAGAAGTTGACCACGTTGAAAATGACTCTCTGAAAAACAATGAAGACAAATGAAAATCAACAAAAACAAAATCCAGTGGAGATTGATCACCTTTGGCTCCGGATCACCGTTTTTATGGATGTCTGCATTTTGTCAGCACTTTTAGTCGTTATATGCAGACGGGTAAAAGGAGGCTACGAGCTGGCACACGTATATAAAGTATTAAAAGGAAACGTCCTTGTGTTTTAAACAAAGAAAAAGCATGAGTCAGTCAGGCCTCACAGATATGCATTCGCGTGCAACTTTGTTCAATTGCAAGAAACCACAGGGAACCTTTTATATTTGGACAATTTAATTAGATTCAAGCGAAATGTGAGCATTTGAAAAGCTAAAAAACTAAAACAGCATGTTCCAAAAAGCCATTAATTGTCTTTGATTCTTTATAATTATATAATTCGCTGTCAAATGTAAACCCTGAAAGTCCAGAGAAAGCTCACACGACAACACCTCGATATCTTGCCAAGCGTATTTGTCTAATATCGAGTCGGAATATGTCTTTAAACTTGATATCAGGGTCTATGCAGGAATCCTGAAGTCGACATTTTTTAAGACCCTTCCCATACATTTTAAGACCTCATCTCCACTTGGGGTTCTAACCGGTTACCTTGGCGACACACTTTACCTCACATTGACTATACACAGTATTGATTGTCCTTCCTCCTTATCTTCCAACCATTTGGACGCAGACTTGCATTTCCCCATAACGATGTTGCTTAGCAACCGGCGTAAACGGACCTCCGCACGCTATCAAGCAGTGAGCGAGCGATGTCCTGTTCAGATGACGTCAAACCCAACGGGATGCCATCAATAAACTACAGAATCTCACGACACACCTACGCCATGACTACATTCAGGCAGACTGTAGAACACAACCTCTCTGGACCATTTAGATACTTATTGAAGACAAGCTACTAAATGTGACACCTTGGGAAATGCCCTTTAATACTTTTTAATATCCTTCATTTTCTCTAAATTGATTTATCAACTTTTAATACTTTATAAGACCCCGCGGACCCCCTGAAGAAGATCTAATAATTTAAGAAGCAACAATGAAGTAAGATACAGGGTCTTGTTTTAGACGATGCATCTTAAGTATTTTGTTAAGTTAAAGACTCTTAAACATCTCATTTGGAGTTGTATCTCACGATTTATTGGGAAATCACTAACTAACGTCAGAAAACAGAACACTTGAGCAGGTGTGGCCTATTCTCTAACAACATTTCCTGATCCTGGTTGATTTAAATATCCCATCGTATTTCAAGAAATCGAGCTAATCTTCATCTTTTGGCAGATCGTTTCACTTCACACACGTTACACAAACAGATCATTCTAGCCATGCCTCATATCTCTCTATTCCACTTCCTGTTTCTAAAGTGCTGATTTGGGGATAAAGCTTTAAAGAGGAGGGGTCTGAGCTCATGCGGGACCCGGCAGCTACTGTCTAAACCAGGGGTGTCAAACTCAAGGCCCGGGGGCCAAATCCGGCCCGCGACTTCCTTTCATGCGGCCCCTCAAGAGCTTGCAAAGAATATAATATGTTTATTATACGGTTACATGCCGATTTACAGGAGCACGTTGCCCATAAACTACATATCCCACAATGCATCTCAAATTTGACTTTTTTCTCAGAATTTGACTTTTTTACTCAGAACAAGTTTTTTACTCTTATTTTTTCTTCAAAATATTATTTGTTTCTTAGAATTTGCCTTTTTCTCAGAATTAGATTATTTTTTAAATCATTTTTGTAACATTCTCAGTGAAAAGACCTGCAATGATTTGCCCTAGACTTCTGCTTTCAGACATAGTTAATTATGAAGTTATTACCCTATCCGATAATAATCCAATGCAGAGGCAATAATGTAATATAATACATTATTTTATATATATTAAATATTTATATATGTATTTTGATATATTATCTTAAAGTTACAACCGGCCCTTTGAGTGCAACCACAATGCTGATGTGGCCCGCGAAGAAATTGAGTTTGACAACCCTGGTCTAAACTAAATGCTGCCGTGATGAAACACCATATCATGGATCATCAAGGATCTGAAACAGTCTGGAGCTCAAAGGCTTTCTCTCTTTCTCTTATACCACAAGGTGAGTTCCTTTCTACTTCCTGCTTCTTCACACACATGCTCTCCAGTACAGGTTAGCTCTGAGTGTTAGCGATGCTAATGTAAACACCGACCATATTACGTCCAAAGCAGTCGGGCGTTGTTTCTGATAGCAACGTTTCTGATTGGGCCGTGGGTCCACATTTCAGATAGTACGTCATATCGGACGCAAATCTGGATCAGCTCCGTTGTTCCCCGTTTTTAGAGATTTGGGTACGGAGGAAAAGAGAGAGGGTTTTATTTCCTGACGCTGCGTGAGTTCCCCGACGCACCGGGGACACATCTTTATGTAGAAAAGACATCAACAAGTGCGTTTTGCATGATAGGTCTCCTTTAACATTAGCAGTAAGCCGATAAGGCGGCTGTAATGTCCTGCAGATGAGCCCATGCTGCAGTTACACAGTTCCCGATAAAAGGCAGCCCCCCGCGGGAGTGCAGCCTCTAACCTGCGAGGACATTACTCTCCTCCCCAGAGAGAAGACACCCCCAAACATTAAGCCTCGCCTGGAGCGCAGGGCGGACGTCTGTCTCCACCTCCACTGGACCAAGGACTTTCTTTCTCAGCTAAACATATCGAGGAACAGCCTTTCCTTCCTCCAACCTCCAGCATGCACGATTAGGATCGGGAGGGAAATGTGGAGAGAGAGAGAGAGAGAGAGAGAGAGAGAGAGAGAGAGAGAGAGAGAGAGAGAGAGAGAGAGAGAGAGAGAAAGAGAGAGAGAGAGAGAGAGAGAGAGAAATGAATAAATATAATTTTTAAAAAGTCAAATAAATGGCAATGGTAATACTGCGGCGAGGTAAATGAATCCTATTGATGGGGCATATCAAATTACCAACTAAGTCCAGGTGGTGGAAGTTAACTGGGTGCTCCTGAAATCCTATTACAGACTCCCCACCCTCCTTTTCTTTCTCCTCTCCTCCCCCCTCATCCATTTTCTCCCGCCTAGCATCAGAGGAATGGGGATTGCGGATTGCGGCAAGCTGATTCAGACTTAGGTAAAATGACATCTAACTGATGTTGAGACTGGCAGCAGGCTCCTGTAGCAGAGAGATAAGACCATTGCTGCTGGCATTTCAATTACACTTTACTGCCCCGCACATCTGTTGCGAGAGCTACTTTTCAGCCTTTCCCCCTCAGGCAAATACAGCCTCACTCTGACTCCACTGGCTTCCTTTCACTACACAGCCTCCTTCCTCATTCTTTATCCACCATAAATTCAGATTGTCTTCCTCCTTAGCTTCACTCCACCCACTGTTTGTAATCTATTTGTTCGGCCTGTTTAACTCAGAGGCCGTACGGATGACGGTGACGCAAGAAAGGGAAAAACAAGGCAGAGAATAAGACGACAGAAAGGCGGGAGACGGACAGTAAAGCAGAGGGAAAGCAGGGCGGGACAGAAGATAATTACAAAGTGATGGATAGAGGTGGCAGACAGACATTACTGAGAGGGAGAGCAAGTGAAGTGCGCCCAGCGGACAGATGCAGAGGACGCTGACAGGTGGGAGGCAAGCATACGGCACGTTGAAGCCTCAGCCTGTCTCCGTGGTTCTTAGGTTTCACTGAAGTTTAACGGATTAAAGGAGAATCTCGTGACTCAACATCGGATCAAAAAGTCAGTGTTCAACCTACGAGACAAGGAGAAGGGAAAAGAACGCTGGAACAGTGACTAACAAGCTCCGAACAGCAGGGGAACATGTTCCTCTTTAAAGATGAAAGGCTACATCTCTTAGTGTGGTATCTGCCATCTTCAAAGTATTCTCATACAACAGGTAATATGATATTAAAGAGAAGTAGCTGCTGCTTTTTCATGTGTTTCCTTAAAGAGGCCCGACTATGCTTTTTGGGAGTTTCCATGTCCTGCAGTGTGTTCTATAGGCTGCTGAAACACGTCCATTGGATTCCTTTGTTTAGGCTAAGGGGCGGGACATCTCTAAGCGGGTGACCAATCACAACAGAGCCGGCCAGCTAACCAATCAGAGCAGACTAGACTCAATATTTCCAGCAACCTGGCTTCCTGTTTTAACCTGTTATAAATAAATGAATGTATTCACAAGAAACACCACATCGTTATTTATTTCATAACGCACACACACACATACCTGTCTTTGTGTGTTAAGCGGTACTTTAGTAACTGCCTGGTGATGTAAGGAAAGTTGGATGACCGTTGTTCTCTGTGGTTGTCTATGTTCAGAAATTGCGCATCTGCTTCGACCACCTCTTAACACACGTCCCAGCACAAGGATCAATTTGGTTTGCCTCAGGCGGACAGAAGCTTTAAACTCACCAAAACTTTCACGTGTGTTATGTTGCGCCTCTTTGACTTTGATTCACTTTAAATCAAGACCAGATTAAATACAACACACAGAATTGTACAGAATTAGACTCAAACACACTGCTGTTGGCTGATTCGCCAGATCGTTAAAACCAGGACCAATTTAGACCACATGTGTGTGTGTGTGTGTGTGTGTGTGTGTGTGTGTGTGTGTGTGTGTGTGTGTGTGTGTGTGTGTGTGTGTGTGTGTGTGTGTGTGTGTGTGTGTGCGTGTGTGTGTGTGTGTCGCCTTGGAAGATTTAATTAGGCTGGGAGCAGTTAGAAGAGATTAACATCCATGCTGTCTGAGCTGTCATGTCGGCGGAGCGTGTCAAAGCCCTGCGCCGTCCCCATCACTGCCGAATTACAGACTGGAACAGGTGTCTCTACGGTGTGACGCGCACACACACACACACACACACACACACACACACACACACACACACACACACACACACCATGTATACATCACTTCAGGGGACCACACGTGACTATGTAAATAGATTGAGGTCCCCACAAGTATAGTAATGCTAGTCCACACACACACACACACACACACACACACACACACACACACACACACACACACACACACACACACACACACACACACACACACACACCATGTATACATCACTTCAGGGGACCACACGTGACTATGTAAATAGATTGAGGTCCCCACAAGTATAGTAATGCTAGTCCACACACACACACACACACACACACACACACACACACACACACACATTTGGATATTACAACATGCATGAACCGTAACCGTGGAAATAAGACGTCCCCTCTCTCACAGCAGCAGGTCATGAAACTGCAGGGACTTAATGAGGTAGTTCATCAAAACCAATGACTCAAGAAAACCCAAAATAATCTGAGTCTTCTAAAAGTCTCCTTTCGAAACATGAAACTACTCACAGGGTACCAGGGAATACGTGCTGCTTAAAGCTCCCCTATCACACTCCTTTCCAACCATATCACAGGTCTCAGATATATACAGAGCCTGTCTCTGATTGGCTGAAACACCAGACAGATCATTGCAGCATTACCCATAATCCCCTCTGTTTCAGCCCTGTTTCCAAAGTGCTGATTCTCTGTCTGTGACTTTAGATGAAAATAAGGAGCCCCTCCCCACGCCCCTCTGAGAGAACTCAATGGTGCTCTAGAGGAGATTCAGGTGATAAGGGGGGGGGGGTTACCTTGTTGCTGATTGGCTAATGGCTACACAAGACAACACATCGTTATGACATCACAAAGTGGCCAAAATCTGATCAGCTCATTTTCAGACAGGTTTTTATAGAAATGGATCAAAAAGAGAGAAAATCTTTGTTCCTGAAACTTTCAGAGTCTCTTTCCACAGAGGGGACACATGTTGATGAAGAAGAGACATGAAGAAGAGGGGACACATGTTGATGTAGAAGAGACATGGAGAAGAGGGGACACATGTTGATGTAGAAGAGACATGAAGAAGAGGGGACACATGTTGATGTAGAAGAGACATGGAGAAGAGGGGACACATGTTGATGTAGAGGGGACATGGAGAAGAGGGGACACATGTTGATGGAGAAGAGACATGGAGAAGAGGAGACACATGTTGATGTAGAAGAGACATGGAGAAGAGGGGACACATGTTGATGGAGAAGAGACATGAAGAAGAGGAGACACATGTTGATGTAGAAGAGACATGAAGAAGAGGGGACACATGTTGATGTAGAAGAGACATGAAGAAGAGGGGACACATGTTGATGTAGAAGAGACATGGAGAAGAGGGGACACATGTTGATGTAGAAGAGACATGAAGAAGAGGGGACACATGGTGATGTAGAAGAGACATGAAGAAGAGGGGACACATGTTGATGTAGAAGAGACATGAAGAAGAGGGGACACATGTTGATGTAGAAGAGACATGAAGAAGAGGGGACACATGTTGATGTAGAAGAGACATGGAGAAGAGGGGACACATGTTGATGTAGAAGAGACATGGAGAAGAGGGGACACATGTTGATGTAGAAGAGACATGGAGAAGAGGGGACACATGTTGATGTAGAAGAGACATGGAGAAGAGGGGACACATGTTGATGTAGAAGAGACATGAAGAAGAGGGGACACATGTTGATGTAGAAGAGACATGGAGAAGAGGGGACACATGTTGATGTAGAAGAGACATGAAGAAGAGGGGACACATGTTGATGTAGAAGAGACATGGAGAAGAGGGGACACATGTTGATGTAGAAGAGACATGAAGAAGAGGGGACACATGTTGATGTAGAAGAGACATGAAGAAGAGGGGACACATGTTGATGTAGAAGAGACATGGAGAAGAGGGGACACATGTTGATGTAGAGGAGACATGAAGAAGAGGGGACACATGTTGATGTAGAAGAGACATGAAGAAGAGGGGACACATGTTGATGTAGAAGAGACATGGAGAAGAGGGGACACATGTTGATGTAGAAGAGACGTGAAGAAGAGGGGACACATGTTGATGTAGAAGAGACATGAAGAAGAGGGGACACATGGTGATGTAGAAGAGACATGAAGAAGAGGGGACACATGTTGATGTAGAAGAGACATGGAGAAGAGGGGACACATGGTGATGTAGAAGAGACGTGAAGAAGAGGGGACACATGTTGATGTAGAAGAGACATGGAGAAGAGGGGACACATGGTGATGTAGAAGAGACATGGAGAAGAGGGGACACATGGTGATGTAGAAGAGACATGAAGAAGAGGGGACACATGTTGATGTAGAAGAGACATGAAGAAGAGGGGACACATGGTGATGTAGAAGAGACATGAAGAAGAGGGGACACATGTTGATGTAGAAGAGACATGAAGAAGAGGGGACACATGTTGATGTAGAGGAGACATGGAGAAGAGGGGACACATGTTGATGTAGAAGAGACATGAAGAAGAGGGGACACATGTTGATGTAGAAGAGACATGGAGAAGAGGGGACACATGTTGATGTAGAAGAGACATGAAGAAGAGGGGACACATGTTGATGTAGAAGAGACATGGAGAAGAGGGGACACATGTTGATGTAGAAGAGACATGAAGAAGAGGGGACACATGTTGATGTAGAAGAGACATGGAGAAGAGGGGACACATGTTGATGTAGAAGAGACATGAAGAAGAGGGGACACATGTTGATGTAGAAGAGACATGAAGAAGAGGGGACACATATTGATGTAGAAGAGACATGGAGAAGAGGGGACACATGTTGATGTAGAGGAGACATGAAGAAGAGGGGACACATGTTGATGTAGAAGAGACATGGAGAAGAGGGGACACATGTTGATGTAGAGGAGACATGAAGAAGAGGGGACACATATTGATGTAGAAGAGACATGGAGAAGAGGGGACACATGTTGATGTAGAGGAGACATGAAGAAGAGGGGACACATGTTGATGTAGAAGAGACATGGAGAAGAGGGGACACATGTTGATGTAGAAGAGACGTGAAGAAGAGGGGACACATGTTGATGTAGAAGAGACGTGAAGAAGAGGGGACACATGTTGATGTAGAAGAGACATGGAGAAGAGGGGACACATGGTGATGTAGAAGAGACATGAAGAGAGGGGACACATGTTGATGTAGAAGAGACATGGAGAAGAGGGGACACATGGTGATGTAGAAGAGACGTGAAGAAGAGGGGACACATGTTGATGTAGAAGAGACATGGAGAAGAGGGGACACATGGTGATGTAGAAGAGACATGAAGAAGAGGGGACACATGTTGATGTAGAAGAGACATGAAGAAGAGGGGACACATGTTGATGTAGAAGAGACGTGAAGAAGAGGGGACACATGTTGATGTAGAAGACAACACATAGCAGCCGCGGGGTTTGGCACTGAAAGCCCCGCTTCGGGCTGGGATTGCTTTTAGGACGAAGCGCTGTCTTTGATCTCCATCGATCCAGACTGCGGGCAGATAGCATGCTTCCTGGAAGAAGCCAGGATGAATTATTAAAGGAAGCGTTCTAAATGTGAAGTCTAAGACCTCTACAGAGAGAATGAGCTCTTTGTCCTTCTGAGAGTGATGGACGAGCAGACTTTACTGATCTGAAAACAAGTCTGCAGAATGTGAAGGCTGTTACCGGGACGATTAGCTTCTGGAACCACATCAGCTTTCACCAAGCATGTTCTGTGTCTGTGAAAAGGATTACAGACAAGTTACCGATCGCATTCTTTGTTTCGTGGTGGAAGACTGTTGCATTGTGGGCCGTGGAGTGAATCTGAACACTTTTATATTTCACTGTTGCAAGAAAGGGCTGCATTTGAAAAGCGTTTAAACGATTGGACACAATACTTTTCGGATGGAGAGGCGAAGTCCCTCCCTTTCCGGGGGGAGCTCCACGGGACCTTATTTCATAACCCCGCACGCTCGGGACGGTGAGTACGGGTCAGATCAGTCACGATATACTGAGGATTCACAAAGGTAATATATACTCAAAAATATTATATTAGATATATTCAAAAATTATATAATATTTAAAAAACAGTTTTCAGTGCACACACACATGTATTATGTTAATATGTACAATAAATCCCACATATACATAAAAAACAAGCTTTACAAATATATTTCTGATCCCCTCATAGAGAGGCGAAGTCCCTCCCTTTCCTCCATGGAACCTTGTTTCAGAAAAAGTATGCATTGAAGTCGATGGAGAGAGAAACGTTATCTTTCGATCCCGTTTGAATTGTGCCACGAATTACACATATGATGTTTGTCAATTTAAAAGATAATTTTGCAAGTCAACAAAATGTGTCGTAAAACTGTGAAGTAACACTTTGTTTGTGTGAAACGCTCAATGACCTACATCTCCCATCATGCACCACACACCCAGACGGCTGTCACGTTGAACATTTCACTTCTTTCTCTCAGAACGAGGCGGAAAGTATTAAAAGAGGTGGAAATCACTCCGAGTCTGGGCACGTTGAGAGCTGTGCACACACAAGGGGAGTTAGTCGGTTCCTGAGAGCCAGCATGCGGGACCGGGACTCTGGGAGTTGTAGTCTTTCTAGTTGCGTATTTTTCATAGTCTTTTATTTCAACAGTTTTACGACAAACTGAGACTTTTTTGACACGGAAATAATTTTTTTAATTGACAAACATCATGTGTGAAATTCGTGGCACAATTCAAACGGGATCGAGAGATAATCTTTCTCTCTCCATCGACTTCAATACATACTTTTCAGAAATAAGGTCCCATGGGGCGGAAGTAGACGGGCGGGACTTCGCCTCTATATAGGAACAATCCACTAAACGCCACTCCTAGTAACAACAACAACAACAACAACAACAACAACAACTGAGACACTACAACACCAAAGTCAGATTTAAAGGGACCATCCGAGGAGCACCTGAAGGCACCATTCACCAAAAGCAGGTCTTATAAACAGTAACACACTTAAATGGCTCAGGTTTTACACAAAGACATATTGAGGAACTAAAGTACACTGAACAAAAATATAAACGCAACACTTTTGTTTTTGCTCCCATTTTTCACGAGATGAACTCAAAGATCTAAAACATTTTCTATAAACACAAAATAACCATTTCTCTCAAATATTGTTCACAAATCTGAAAGAATGTGTGACAGTGAGCACTTCTCCTTTGCCGAGATAATCCATCCCACCTCACAGGCGTGGCATATCAAGATGCTGATTAGACAGCGTGATTATTGCACAGGTGTGCCTTAGGCTGGCCACAATAAAAGGCCACTCTGAAACGTGCAGTTTTGCTTTATTGGGGGGGGTCTGGGGGGGTCCGAAAACCAGGCAGTATCTGGTGTGAGGGGTAGGGGTAGGGGTAGGGGTAGGGTAATGTTGTGAATCGAGTGGCCTGTGTTCGTCGTCCATAACATACGCCTGGCCATACCATAACCCCACCACCACCATGGGCCACTCGATTCACAACATTACCCTACCCCTACCCCTAACCCTAACCCTACCCCTAACCCTAACCCTAACCCTACCCCTAACCCTAACCCTAATCCTACCCCTCACACCAGATACTGCCTGGTTTTCGGACCCCCCCAGACCCCCCCAATAAAGCAAAACTGCACGTTTCAGAGTGGCCTTTTATTATGGCCAGCCTAAGGCACACCTGTGCAATAACCATGCTGTCTAATCAGCATCTTGATATGCCACACCTGTGAGGTGGGATGGATTATCTCGGCGAAGGAGAAGTGCTCACTATCACACATCCTTTCAGATTTGTGAACAATATTTGAGAGAAATGGTTATTTTGTGTTTATAGAAAATGTTTTAGATCTTTGAGTTCATCTCATGAAGAATGGGAGCAAAAACAAAAGTGTTGCGTTTATATTTTTGTTCAGAGTATATTCAAGTGGTTTAAGATTGACTTGATTTTGGAAACAAGAACATGTGTTTTGTCAACAACAACAGATCCTATGTGCCTTTATTGTTGTTTACTAACATAATAATGTGAATACACCTTTAATATGACAACCAGTATATTACTTTTTTGAGTGTGTCATATTGTGTATTGGTATTTATAAAAACAAGTCTCAAGTTAGCTTTAATAAAATGATATTGCACACAGCTGATGTGAGTGCAGCTCAGAGAGATGGTCTCATCATAGCTCTGGCAAGAATCCATCGTGCTGATGGATCTACGTGAGAGCAATTGAAACTCTTCCAGGAACTCTTGCTTTTCGCTGACCCCGGTCTCCGGCGGGAACACAACTGTAATTGTTTTAACTTTCAAATCACTTAGACTGAGACTAGAAATATGGCCCAGCGGAGACACATCGTCCCCTCGGGTACCAGATGACGTTTCCTGTACTCATCACCAGACTCTGGTTCATGGATTCACCTTTGATTCACTGGGATCTTTCTCACAGCGCAGCAGCAACCGATGTGAGAGTCCGGCCCAATCCCAAACCACTCCCTCAACCCTACCCCTCCGTGACTGAGGCCCAATCCCAAACCACTCCCTCGACCCTACCCCTCCGTGACTGAGGCCCCATCCCAAACCACTCCCTCGACCCTACCCCTCCGTGACTGAGGCCCAATCCCAAACCACTCCCTCGACCCTACCCCTCCGTGACTGAGGCCCAATCCCAAACCACTCCCTCGACCCTACCCCTCCGTGATGGAGTGAACTCCGTGTAGCCACACTCGCAGCTCAACGAGGCTCCTCCTGTCAGATGGAGGGAGTAAACACAGCAGCAAGCTTTGGGACGGCCCTCCCCTCTCCGGCAGAAACAGGAAGTGCCGTAACTGTTTGTAACAACGGTTTCAAATCAGCATCTCTTAGACAAAAAGTTTAAATGAATAACTAAAATAAAACCCCGAACATCTTTCATTGTGTTTCAAAGCTCTTTAGTTTTAAACTTGATGTTTATAAGCTTCTTAGTTTGTAAATATACACAACATTATAATAAAATGCACACATTTACCTTTCTCTAGACTAAACACAGGTTTGATCCTCAGTTAAAACATATGAGGTCATCATGAGGTCGCTCACATCGCAGTTTATCAGTGGATGTTAGCTGGAACTACTTGTACACAGCGTGTTTCCTGAGGGACACACACAGCGTGACTCCGGTCAGGGAGAGACCGGTCTCAAGTCAGCACCGCTGCAGACTCGCTGTTTGAGGGCTTGATAGCCCACTCCCCCTCCACACCGCTCCACACTCGTTGCTTTGGAACAGCCCTCAATATGGCGGACCCTCTGCGTGAACGCGCAAACGGAGGGGTAGGGTGTAGGGGTAGGGGTAGGGTGTAGGGTGTAGGGGGTAGGGTGTAGGGGGTAGGGTGTAGGGTGTAGGGTGTAGGGGTAGGGTGTGGTTTGGGAATGGGCCTCAGTCAGAGAGAGAGAGCTGATCTAGGGTCTGATCGCTGTTCCTGCTCCACTCGTGTTGTCTTTCATCATCTGATCAGTGACGCACAGCGTGCCAACTACACACACTACTGGGGACCACACACACACACACACACACACACACACACACACACACACACACACACACACACACACACACACACACACCAAAAACCAGCAGTTATATTGTTGCTGTTTAGAGAGACGATATCCAAGCACACACACACACACACACACACACACACACACACACACACACACACACACACACACACACACACACACACACACACACACACACACACACACACACACACACACACACACACACACACACACACACACACACACACACACACACACACACACACACACACACACACAGAGAGAGACCGAATAGAGGTTGAATATTTAACTATATGTGAGCGGTGTTACAACAGTTATTTAACGACGCTTTCACAATGTAAAAAACAAAAACATGCTCATTTAGTATTCTACCTTTGTGCTAATGTTCTCATTATCAACCAACAACGGAATAGCTAATGTATTATGCATCACGTTTTATATATATATAATTTACGGCTAATGTGAAATCCTAGAGCGGTGAGGTGTGCGTAATTATACAGTACTTATCCTCACCTTGGAATATTCTTTAGGTAATGGAAGCTTTTTGCCCCCCGTGTTTAACTCGTGTAGTGATCTGTGTGTCGCATATTGAGCACTGAAATGGAGCCGCAGATATATCTGTAATCAAGTATTTTAACAATTATGTTAAACAAAAGCACTTTTAAAGAGTTCGTCTTAATAATGAGGAGGAGGAATAAAAAGCAAATTGAAGGATTTTTAAATCTCATCGCAGAAACATAACGTCTCAGTCAAACACTGTGCCCCTTATATTCACGTGTACCAGAATAACAATAAGCGAGATACATGAACAGTGTTCATCTTCCACTAGCACTTCCTGGCAGGTGCCATTTAAAAGTGAAATGTCGGAGGTAGATACAGATCCCTGTAGGCAGCTGTCACTTAGTTATTACCATTGAGGCTTTTTAAGATAGTGGGTGAGCTGTAGCTAAGAAAGCTCCAACTGAAGCCCCCCCCCCCCCTCCGACACAGATACAGGAAGGGGAACCACACAAAGAAAAGGCTCCTTTAACCCTTGGGGTTTCAAACTCAACTTCATCCCGGGCCACATCAGCATTATGTGTGTACTCAAAGGGCCGGTTGTAATTTTAATTATATATAAATATACATATGTAAATATATAATATATATTAAATAATGTATTATATTACATTGTTGGCCCTGCATTGGATTATTATCAGTTCTGGTAATATCTTCCTAAATAACTACTGTACGTCTGAAAGCAGAAGTCTAGGGCAAATAATTGAAAGTAAATATTCAACAATTACACCAATTGTATATTATATTCTTTGCAAGCTCTTGCGGGCCTCATAAAATTAGGTCGCGGGCCGGATTTGGCCCCGGGCCTTGAGTTTGACACCCCTGCCTTAGATGCACGACTGACTGGACCCTCTCTTCCATAAGTGGACCCGTATTAGAATGTGTTTTTATGAAAATGTTTTCATTTCGGTTAAGAAAAATCACTATCATATTTAGGTTCACACTAGAAATATTTTATATTACATTTTTCACTATTTCTAATTTTAGACTTTTTTTTTACATTTTGAAAAAAACCGTTTTCCCATAGGAAATGCATGCGGGTCATTTTTGACTCACTTATGGAAGTTCGGGAAGTAAAACTACAATTTCTTAAAATATAAATTTTAAATGTGAATAGCATGACATCCAAAACATGCTTTTGAGGAATAGCTGGAATATGAAATGATAAAAAATGTAATTACAAAGATACTTCAAGAAAACCAGCTCACCGGGTCAAAAAGACCCACTTATGCATCTAAGGGTTAACGCTACTGTATCGACACAGGTGCACGGCCAACGCTGCGCATGACGTTTTACCGATGTTTAACAGATTCAAGGAGAGTCTTTGGATCCTGTGACTCAACATCGGATCCCAAAGTCAGCCTTGAGCCTACGAGACAAGGGGAAGGGAGGAGAACCCTGGACACATGACTAACAGATCTCTTTTTCACGGGAGACCTGCAGCAAGTAGGTTCCACATGGAGACAGCAAAACAGAAAACAGAAAAACAAAGTACATACCTAACGACCTTTACAGGTACCAACAGCATCTATCCGAGCTTTAAAAACATGCAGTGGAACCAAACCGCCCAGGTTCCATTCTGTTTGCAGACGGTTCCAAGTTAGCGCACCTAAAAGCTTTCGTCCCTAAGTCGGTCGTAGCACACTTCACAAAACCACAGCGTGAGATCTCAGGCAGTAGCTACTTCCAACTCTCCGTGTGATCAGAGAGCAGATGTGAGATGGGCATGTGTGTACCACTTTTAGCTGTAGCTAACACAACTAAAGCCCCCCCCCCCCCCCCCCTCCACCAAATAGGAACCACAAAAAGCAAAGGCCCCGTTAAAGCTTCCATTCTATTTGATTGTATTTACTTGCACTGTTGTATCTGTTGTGTTGTGTTGCCCCGTTGGAGGAGCGTGTGACCTCAGTGTCAAGTTTCAAATGTCAAAATGAAAGTCTTAGGTCACAGGTTCCTCCAACGTAAGATTTCCATTGACAAATCTACACTGTAGCCATGTGCGAATAATAATAAAAGCCTTGAGTCTGGAAGAGCTAGCCAGGGCCTGCTGTACACACCTGTGCTCTGCCAAAAGACTTTCAGATCACTTTTCTATAATAACATTCACATAAAATGCTTATTTTTGACATTCGGTGAAAAGCAGAAACCCCTTTCGGTGGGTCTGAGGCGTCTCCCCAGGGTGGCGTCATGTCGAAGGCCGGCTAAAGCAGGGCGGCTCAGCTGGGGTACAGCTGGGTGACAGAGAGGAAGGTCACGGGACGGCAAGAGGGGGCAGAGCGGTGACAGGGACCCACTGAGGGACCGCCTGAAGCCCTGTGGGAGGGGCGGAGACCACGGTCCTGTGTGTGAGGGGTGGAAGGTGTGTGTGTGTGTGTGTGTGCGTGTGTGTGTGTGAGGGAGATAGGGGTACAGGGCGTGACTCCTTCAGGATGCATGACCTTGAGTTCAGTCTGCTCTACATAACCTGACAGAGTCGCTCACTGACAATGTCATCCGGTACCGCTAAGTGTCAACAATGTCACTAACACAAGTACCCCCCGAACACACACACACACACACACACACACACACACACACACACACACACACACACCACACACACACACACACACACACCACACACACACACACACACACACACACACACACACACACACACACACACACACACACACACACCACACACACACCACACACACACACCACACACACACACACACCGACATCTCACATATAATTCCTGCTTTTACCTTCCCACCTTCTCTTCCGTGTGATGTTGTTGTTGACAGTTGAAATCCCCAATGAACCAATGTCAACTCAAGGTGCTGACACAAGAAAGCAGAAGAGAACGGGCCCCTTTAAACACATTACAGGTAGCGTAGCACGCGCCCACACACACACACACACACACACACACACACACACACACACACACCTGAAGGTAAGCTGCCAAAACAACACGGGGATATTCCGACAGTAGTCCTGGTTTGTTTGTACTCGAGATGCCCCGTGGAAAAGCGAGCTAATATGCGGGGGACGTTGTGAGATACGTAGCTATTGATCCTGGGGGCCACGCGTCCCGGCAGCAGCCTTTTAAATGTCAGCTTTTAATTTCCTTCTCCACGGCGATAGATTTATTCAAAGCAGTGCTGTTCCCAGAGATATCAGATCGCACGGTGACAGTGTTTTAAAGCGCTTTTGTTTGGTTTCGGCATTCGTGGCTTTCTGTATCCGACTCTTTTATTCCAGCTGAGGAGGAGGACGTGTCTGTGTCGGGCGCCGAGTTCAAAGGCAATCTCTTCGTTCCATTGTAAGGCGATGTACAACGGGAACTTCTTAATTAGGGCCTCTCGCACACTGAGTGACAGACACGGCCAATACCCTCCAGACACTGATGGAGGTCACACACACACACACACACACACCACACACACACACACACACACACACACACACACACACACACACACACACACACACACACACACACACACACACACACACACACACACACACACACACACACACACACACACACACACACACACACACACACACACACACACACACACACACATTTTGAAAAAAACATTAACCTTTTGCGAACGGAAGTACCATTTACAGCTAACGCAATGAACTAGTTGTGAAAATAAACATTGCTTCACTTCTACGGAAGCCTTTCTTGATTTAATTACCGAGCCACATGCAGAAACATGGCAACATGTTAATGTCCATGTTGTGATTCGATAACGTGTGTTCATGTGTGCAGCGGTTGCTTCTTTCCCTGTCGATATGTGTAGAATGCGTCCATGGTCAGCTAGCCACAAATTGTCAGATGTATAGGGACTGGAGTTGCTGTAGTGTGGTTTATTAATTGACAGGGTTTGGACAGCTCCCTGGATATAGCCGCTCTGTGCTTTCAACTGCATCCCCTTTATTACCACGCTGCCCTTACCTACAGTTAAGACCCACACACACACACACACCACACACACAACACACACACACACACACACACACACCACACACACACACACACACACACACACACACACACACACACACACACACACACACACAACACACACACACACACACACAAACACACACACACACACACACACACACGCACACGCACACACACACACACTTCAACATGTGTGATGAAGGTGTGCGCTGGGCTATATCTCGTGCAAACTTAAGCTCGCTCCATTGCGGAGATATTCCCGCGAGAGTGCCGAAAACGTAAATGTATTTATTTATTTCAAATGTGAAATTGTACCTATATACTCACGGACCACTAGGGGGCGCCTCACGCGGACCACACTTTTGAGAAGCACTGATATAGAAGCATGGTAGGGTTGTCCAGGTTTAGATGTTTTGGCCCTGATTTGAGTTATTTTATATTAAATATACGCTGCAGAGTCTCATCCATCCATCCATCCATCCAACCATGCCATCCATCCAATCCATCCATATATCCATCCATCCAGCCATCCATGCATGCATGCATCCATCCCGCCATCCATCCATCCATCCTCCATCCATCCAACCATCATCCATCCATCAATCCATCCATCCATCTTCTCCCGCTTCTCCGTGGTCGGGTCTCGGGGGTATCAGTTCCAGCAGAGAGCCCCAAACGTTCCTTTCCCCTCATCAACCCAGCTCTGACTGGGGGGGTCCCAAGGCGCTCCCAGGCCAGAAGAGATTATATCCCCTCCAGCTGGTCCTAGGTCTACCCCTTGGTCTCTTCCCAGCTGGACGTGCCTGGAACACCTCCCTAGGGAGGCCGCCCAGGTGGCATCCTAACTAGGTGCCCGAACCACCTCAACATGGCTTCTTTCGACGCGAAGGAGGAGCGGCTCAACTCTCGAGTCCCTCCCTGATGACCGAACTTCTCACCTTATCCCTAAGGGAGACGCCAGCCACCCTGCGGAGGAAACCCATCTCCGCTTGTATCCGCGGTCTCGTTCTTCGGTCATGACAAGTCTCATCCAATACTAATATTTACCTAAAAGTGATTGACACAGATGAAGCCCACTAAATCGCAGGCATCTGATTTTCACAGGCTACTTTTCATATGTGTGTTTGACAGCGTTAATAAGGAACGAAGAGTCCTAACATCTTTTTTAAATTGCACAATTTGCTCCCATGGTAGAGGCTGGCTGTGGAAAAGTAGAGCAGCTTGCAACACCCGAACATAACTGGACAAAACCCAGTGGGATACAGCAAAGGAGGGAAGTGATCATCATTATTTTTAACCAACACCAATTAACAATGCCTTGAACCCTCTCCTTAGAAGAACAGTAGTCCTGCAAGCCCGTTAAAAAGCAACTTCTACAATCGACAGTTTATTCTTGTTGTCCGGGAAAATGGTTTCTGTCTAGATTATATTAGTGGGCATTATTTTCCAAGCGAGGGTAGATCTCAAGATTGACAACTGGAGATCAAAGCCAGCAAGGCCTTTGGTGAAGATTAAACAAAACAAGATCACAATGTTGGCATAACAACATGTTTGGAATCTCCGAGGCATAATTGAACCAGAAGGTCAATCCTGCTTGACTTGCAGTGGATACTGTCTTCAAAAACCCGATTCAACCGGCACCATGTTACTTTAGAAAGGTGTTCACTGTGGCAAATGACTAGTATGGTGAAACTTGCTCGACATATACACATGTCATAAGACAGTGCTTCTCAAAGGTGTGGTCCGCGGACCACTGGTGGTCCGTGAGCGCCCCCTAGTGGTCCGTGAGTATATTGGTAACATTTCACATTTTAAATAAAGTTAATAAAGTTAATTTAAGTTTTCCGCACTCTCGCGGGAATATCTCCGCAATGGAGCGAGGTTACGTTTCACTTTCGATTGCGTGATATAGCCCAGTGCAACACCTTCGTCACACATGTTGCCACCTGTTTGTACCATTTTCAGGCGATTTGTAATCTGTTCTAGAAAAACGATGTGTTTTGGGATATTTGTGGAGTTAGGTGGTCCGCGAGTGTTTTTTTATTGGTTAAGTCCTTGGTATGAAAAAGTTTGAGAAACACTGTCATAAGATAAGTTGAAGGTAATTCATCGTCGTTGCATCCAGGTGAAGCTTAAAAAGAGGAAAGGAAACACTACTGTAAAAAATAAGACCTGTTTCAGATTAAAGGGTTTCCTATCACGCTATTTTTAGGCATATATTATGGTCGGCAGATATATACAAATCTGTGTTTTGCTCAAAATACCAACAGATCATGCATTTCAGACATCCCTCATCCCCCTCTATTTCAGCCCTGTTAGAGAAGTGCTGACTCTGGGTCTAAAGCTTAAAAAAAAGAGGGGGGAGGGGCTTATGCTGAGTATCTGATCTGGGTAATTCTACCCAGATATCCAGCTAAATGCTGCCGTGATCAAACGCCATATCACGTTCAAAACCACATCAAGGATTCTCTCTGAAACAGTCTGGAGCTCAAAGGCTTTCTCCTCTTGCCGGTTTATACCACAAGGTGAGTTCCTTTCTACTTCCTGCTTCTTCACACATGCTCTCCAGCACAGGTTAGCTCTGAGGTGTTAGCATGCTAATGTAAACAAAGACCATGTTACGTCCAAAACGTCGCGCATTGTTTCTGATTTAATATCGTTTTAATATTGTCTGCTTATCTGTGTTATTGTGTTTGTTATGGGATCTACTTAAATATTTTAAAATCAAGTTAGTGAGTATTTTTAAATACAGGAAATAAGGACTGTTAACAACTGAACTGCGGAAACAATTTCATAACATTCATCTGCTACTTAGTAATTATTTATCTATTATCTCATATATCATTCCAATAGCTTGTATATAGACTCGTACTGCACTATTCCACTCTCACTTTTTGTAAAAAACATGTGTCTTTTTGTATTACTTTTGATATAGTATATTTTAATAGTGGTTAATATTGTTCTGCTTATCGTGTTATTGTGTTGCACTGTTGGAGAAGCCTGTGACCTAAGATCTTCAACAACATAATTACTCTGTAGCTATGTTAGTCTGGACAATAAAGAACCTTGAACCGTGATAGGCCCGTGGCGTAAAGCCCGCCCACATTTCAGATATTACGTCGTATCGGACGCAAATCTGGATCAGCTCCGTTGTTCCCCCGTTTTAGAGATTTGGGTACGGAGGAAAAGAGAGAGGGGTTATTTCCTGGCGCTGCGTGAGTTCCCCGACACACCGGGGACACACCGGGGACACACCGGGGACACACCGGGGACACACCGGGACACATGGTGATGTGGAGGAAGACGTCACAAAGTGCATTTAGCATGATAGGAGACCTTTAAGAGCCCCACACTTTGCTTCTGCGACGAACACAGCTAGGTGCAGCCAATCGAGCGTCTTTCAGCACCACCAGGGCTCAGTGAGGGATGAACAGCCAACTGCACCCCTCCCCCTCCCCCTCCTCCTCACCTTCTTTCTCCCCCTCGCCTTCTGCTTTAAACATGGAAGAGTTCATTTGCTCATTCTGCAGGCAGCATCTCTTTCTATCTGTCCTTTCGTCTTGTGTTTTGTCTCCCCCGCCTCCCCCCTCTCTCTCTGTGCTGTCAGGCCCTTCCCGAGCAGTGGGTTGTCAGGAGTGATGGATGACTATCAACCTTCTGCTGTCTTCCACTACGCTCCTGGGAGATTTACAGGCTCGCTGACTACCAGGCATGAAACCAATCTCTCTTTCTCATTCTTCCTCCATATACGCCTGCCTCGCTCCTTCCATCTCACTCCCCCCCCCTGCCCCCCCATTTCAACATCTCCTGCGTTACCAAAAAAAGCTCTCATAATGGAGAGATGTGTGCAAAACAACATTGAAATCTGTGTGTGGACAGAGGCTATAGCCGTAGCCGCTCTGGAGGGTTTATCGGGGATGTGTCGGAGTGGGATTGCGTCCTCAGAGTGATTCTCTCTCTGACAGCCTATCTCGCCCGTCTTCGTCTTCTTCACTTCGCTTCCTCCACACACGAGCATCCGTCCATGTTCCTCTGGTAATTATGGCTTCCACGAAAGGTGCCGGGCTAATTGCTGTCTCCAAAATAGTAATTGCTTTATTATCGCCACCATTTTTGGTAATGATCGTTCAAAGGCATTATGTTAATGCAATTATTCTTGCTCGCGCTAATTGACGGTGTTTTCAGATGATGGGCGGCCGCTGAATAAAGTTGTGTTGAAGCGAGCAGACAACAGACGACAACGTGTTTAAAGGGGGCATCTTTATGCTCATTTACAGGTTCATAATTGTGTTTAGTCGACCCTTCACACTGCATGTACTTTAGTTGGAAAAAAGCTGTGTTTCCATTCATGGAAAGTGTGGGAGAGAAACACTTAGCCCACCTGCTTACTCTGTTTTCAACAATATCATGTTCACCTTTACAGAGTGAAAGACAGGGGCGGACTGGGGGGAAAAAGTGGCCCGGGGATTAATTGACAGACAGGCCCACTTAATGCGCGCCATGTATCGGCCGGCCGGCGACGAAAGTATGTTACTTAACAAAAAACCCTATGCCTTAATGTTATTTTGGACAATTATTCATATAGTCATCACATCACCTGAGCCCTTGAGTTGCCTAGAGCAAAAATAGTTACGGCATATATTTAGTGATTTTAATGTTAACAGATCATTGATGCAATAACATTTTGACCCAATTTGCCTGACTTGACACATGGAATAAAACATGGGCGACGTACGAAGCATCCTCAATGTGGGTGAGACAATTTAACAGGGGGTGTGGGCAGGTGGTGGACCTCACCTCCTCTAGGGGGGTCCGGGGGCAAGCTCCCCGGGAAGATTTTTTTTTTAAATGTCGAAATTAAATGCATCAATCTGGTCCATTTGAGAGCAAATTAGGGACTAAATCTATGGCAGTCAGTAGGGGCTTGGACTGTGAGCCGTAGGGTCGCCGGTTCAGTCCCCGACCAGACCTATTTGGAGTGTGGACTTCTACTTGGAGAGGTCCCAGTTCACCTCCTGCCCTGCGATGGTGCCCTTGAGCAAGAAACCAACAAGGCTGTACCTTTAGTAATGAATATTAAATGTTGTGAGGAAATCTTTCCACCAATAATTCCAATAAGTAATGCAAAATGTATTCACTTCAGGTTTACGAAAGTAACTGTAATCAGATTACTCGTTTTTCAAATGTAACACGAGCTGAATACAGTTACTTGATTTTTGTATTCTGATTACGTAACGCCGTTACATGTATTCCGTTACAACCCAACCCTGGCCACACCCCACTGGGAGTGGCCGGAACACTTACAAATGTGGGCCGGTAGGTTTTAGGCAAAAAAAAAAGATTTTTTTTTTTTTTAGAAACTTTTTTGTTTTGTTGGCCCTCCGGCCCACACACAGCACCGGCCCACCGGGGAAACTCCCGGTATTCCCGATGGCCAGTCCGCCCCTGGTGAAAGATACCACAAACATCACGACTCCAGACCCCAGCATGAAACATCCAAGCCAGTGATATTTCCTTGACCCAAGCCCAAAATCAAATAAGACATCATATCCATGACTGATCAAATAGTGCGTCTCCAAATCTCATACACATTTCCTATAACTACTACCTTTCGCACACCGTCTCAGGAGGAAACCCAGATTTGCATTCATTTGCAAGTTTGGGAGAGGAACTCATGCTGGCTCGTGGAATGAAAATGAGCTTTAATATGCACCCAGTGCTGACACCACTCTTCAGAAAGAAGGTAATAGACCTAAATGATATGTAAATGCTATTTAGATTGCTATCTAATAGCATGCAAAGCAGCACTCTGTCGGCCTGTATCACATATTTGAATTAGAAGACGTAGCCCACCTAGCTCTTTGGCTACGTCTCTAGTAATGATACCTGTGTGTCCAATATGTGAGCGTGTGCACGCATGTATGAACCTGATCCCGACTCCATAATGATCTCTGGTCCAATCTGTCTGCACGTTGTCGATGCCGTGTAACAGGTAAACACGTGCAACGCTTCCATTGACATGCGGTGCGCTCATTAAAATCAGATCGTATCTCAGTAGGACAGCTCGAGGAGAATTATTTTTTCTCTTATAAGACAACATGGCGCGACGCTTTGCTTTTGCTCATGTGAGCCTTGTTAGCTTTGAACCTATCATGTCTGTACTCTGAGTGACAAGGCGGGATCGGCATCAGAGATAAGGCAGCTTCAGGTGAATTACAGCCACTGGCGGATGTCGAGCTTCCTGAATATAGCTTAGCTCAGGGGTTTCAAACTCAATTTCATTGCGGGCCACATTCGCATTATGGTTGCACTCAAAGGGCCGGTTGTAACTTTAAGACTATATAAAAATACATATATAAATATTTAATATTTAATGTATTATATATTACATTATTGTTCTGCATTGGATTATTATCAGATAGGGTAATACCTTCATAATTAACTACGTCTGAAAGCATTAGTCTAGTCTCTTCAGTGAGAACGTTACAAAATGATTTAAAAAGAAAAGCCACATTTTGAAAAAAAAAGTGACATTTAAAAAAAGAAAAGTCAAATTCTGAGAGAAAAGTCAAATTTCAGATGCATTGTGGGACATGTAGTTTATGGGCAACGTGCCTCTGTAAAGTAGCATGTAACCATATAATAAAATCATATTTTTTGCAAGCTCTTGTGGGGCCACATAAAATGAAGTCGCGGGCCGGATTTGGCCCCCGGGCCTTGAGTTTGACACCCCTGGCTTAGCTGTTCACTCAAACCAACACACACAGGGGATCAGATCAGTCTCAACATAAATAAATGCAACCAGTATTTATATATAAATGTATCGCTCCATAAAGTTATTTTACAAATCATACCAAAACAATTATACGTGGAAAGAAATCACATAAATTAAAATAAGTTTCAGTATTTTAAATGAATGTATTCAGGTTTTAAATGCAGGCTCAATGGTTTGTTAATATATAACAGACTCCAAATATGTTTTTTTTTAATGAAAACCCTTTAAAACACATAATATGTATTACATTTATATAAAACAAGAAATGTGTATCGAGAGGCGAAGTCCCGCCCGTCGACTTCCGCCCCATGGGACCTTATTTCTGAAAAGTATGTATTGAAGTCGATGGAGAGAGAAAACGTATCTTTCGATCCCGTTTGAATTGTGCCACGAATTACACACATGATGTTTGTCAATCTTAAAAAATAGTTTCCAAGTCAAAAAAGTCACAGTTTGTCGTAAAACTGTTGAAATAAAAGACCATGAAAAATACGCAACTAGAAAGACTACAACTCCCAGAGTCCCGGTCCCGCATGCTGGCTCTCAGGAACCGACTAACTCCCCTTGTGTGTGCACAGCTCTCAACGCGCCCAGACTCGGAGTGATTTCCACCTCTTTTAATACTTTCCGCCTCGTTCTGAGAGAAAGAAGTGAAATGTTCAACGTGACGCCGTCTGGGTGTGTGGTGCATGATGGGAGATGTAGTTCAAGAGTTACATCACAGTTTTACGACACATTTCTATTTTGTTGACTTGCAAAATTATATATTTTAAATTCGTGGCACAATTCAAACGGGATCGAAAGATAACGTTTCTCTCTCCATCGACTTCAATGCATACTATTTCTGAAATAAGGTCCATGGAGGAAAGGGAGGGACTTCGCCTCTATGAGTGGATCAGAAATATATTTGTAAAGCTTGAGAGATTTATTTTACATATTAACATAATGTGTGTGTGTGCACTGAAAACTGTTTTTTAAATATTATATAATGTTTGAATATATCTAATATAATATCTTTGAATATTACCTTTGTGAATCCTCAGTATATCGTGACTGATCTGAGCTCAACGTCCTGAGCGTTCGGGGTTATGAAAGTCAAACACCACATTTCGCCACCAGCAGTTTCACGCCTGCACTCCAGTAATCTGAGGTGTCAGAGTAAATATGTTATTTTTGTTTTCGTGCACAATCTGCATTAATTAAAAAAGCGCCCCCCTCAGCCAGGCGCCACACTACCGCCAGGAGCCACAGGGCGAACAATGAGTCATTTTGAAATGAATAATGGATTTGTGTCTGCGTGTGTGTATCGACTGAGTGCGAGTGTGTGAACTCTGCGTCGAGTGTATAAACATGTCCTTCGCTGGTCACTCCCCTTCCTCCAGCCCACCCCTCACGCTCCTCCAGATGCTCTTTCTCTTCCTCCCTCATTTCTGCACCAGGCGTGAATATGCAGATGTGGGGTGGAGCGACACAATCATAAATAAACCGGGGCGTTGGGGTTTTTCCTGCCACAGTAACTGCTGCCATTTGACCCCGGGCGGTCTGTGGAGGGCGGCCATGATAGATCTGCCCTTCTCCGTCCTACAGCTGTTCACACGTCAACAGCAGAAGTTCCAATTAAAACGTTGAAGTGGCAGCGTCTTTATCGCTACTGACACTCCAGAGGCCCGGGTGTCACTTCAGGCCTGGGTGAGCTGATGAAGAAGACTTGGTGAGAAGAGAGGAGGTACGGAGGTTAATGAGAGTCCAGTACTACAGTCTCCTCTCTGACACACTGATATAACACATTCAGACTCGTGTGAAGGCTCGCTGAAAACACAGAACAAAACATGGGGTCAAGAAGGGGCGAAGGCTATGTGTGTGTGGGTGTGTGTGTGTGTTTCTTCACAGCGACTACAAGGCTGGATGAGGGTGGAGGTTGAAGGACACGGACGCTCATCTCTGACAGGCGTGCCGTGTCAGCAGGAAGTGATGTCATAGGTCAGTGTTGGGGATGTGGCGGTGGGGAGGGCGCTAACCCTTTAGCCCTGCTTGATAAGCGCTGAGAGAGAAAGTTCTGAATAAATGCTGTGAATGGCAGACGCCCCGAATATCAATCACTTACCGCCCCCATCTTTCATCCTTTCCTTCTGATATTTAGAAGACTGGCATGAGAACAGTGTTGGCATCCGGCCAACACTCTAGATTCCTTCCGTGTAAGTAGCTTTAAAGCATCCTTGTGGAACTGGAAATGAACTCCGATGCACACGTACCTGTTTAGCAGGCTGACAGCGGTCCAACATGGGGAGCTGTCGTAAGAACATTAGTGCTAAAAGAGCTGTTGATAGCCGGTGCGCTTTAGACGTTTTACCATATAGATGTTGGAGTGACATTGATCTTCACACCTAGCGCGTCACAGAAAAAGGCAAGTGGGGAATTATTGTAAGATGTTAAACTTTTATGTTTGTCAGCCTCGAACACATCAGCAAAACACGACTATAAACACTTCAAATGGATACAACGGTGTACGTCAGAGGGTCTGAAGTGCTGTTGCCATACGTGTTGAATGAACTTGGGGATTTGCATGAGCAACATATTGGCTGTGCCTCCAATCAATAACACTATAGCCTTTGTACCTGTTAGTACTCCATCAGTAATGCCTGGCCATGTGTACAACTTATTTCCAGGAGAAGAGCACAAATCGAAACGCTTACATGACCATCGGTGAAACTCAGAGAAGACTAACGGTACGTCCACAGCAGCTTTTCAAACATCTTGAACATCGTGGAGCTGGGCGTGTCTGACAGCTTGGGGATTTTTTGCGAGCAATGCGACCAACAACCAATCACATGAATGTCCCGCCCCCGACATACAAAGCAAAAAACCCCGGGGATTTTATGGGAGCAATATATATATATATATAAACTCCCCAAACAGGCGAAAACCTACCAGCTTCCCCCACTGTCTCTGCCTCCTCCCTCCATGCTGGCTCCTCCGGTTTGTATCCCGGTAATAGTTCTGGTCGTAAAGAACCGGGTGATTTGCTACCGTAACTTCTCGTTTGGAATATGAGGAAATGAACGGCGGTCTGGTTCTCCCTGCTTACACGCGGTTTGATTGGCTAGCGCTTCTACTGTCAGATTTGCATAAACGTGTTTGATTGGCTGACGCTTCCAGCTCAGCTTCAAAAGTTGAACATTGCTCAACTTTTGAATCCTGGAGATCCTGGACATCCTGGAAATCTTCGCTTCGCTCCCCCACAATGCAGTTCGGCGAAAAGCGAGGCAAAGTGACGTCATCCCCATTCAAAGTCAAGGGGCAGAGAAGCGTTGGAAGCGGTGGAAGTTTCTTCTGAAGCTGCTGTGTGGACGTACCGTAAGGGCTTTACATTTGGGTGTTATGGAAATTATGGTTATCAGAGAATGTTATGATGTTAAATATAACATATCATAATAATATTCAGTACGCCTTACATGTCAAGAGTATCAATGTCGTTGAGGTGTCATCACTCAGGTAGATGGTCAGTCTCAAGGTGCCATGTGACCACACAGCGGGTGCCCAGTGATCTGATCGTGGGTCTCTTGTACTTTGGGTCAGGGGTCAGTTATCTCATGACTAAGTGTATTCATTGTACGTTTATTAAAGCGCTCTCTTCAGTTTGAGTTGTTGCACTCCGCTGTGGTGACATTGCTTTCTGTATGCCGTGTGCCTCTTTTGCAAAAGACTCAGAAGGACAACTCTTTGACTACCGTACTTTTCGGACTATAAGCCGCGACTTTTTCCCCCATTTTCTTTGTACAGCTAACGGCCACTAGGGAACCTCCTACATCTATGGATTTTACAGGTAAAATTAACCACCTTTAACTCTATGGGCTCTATGACCGGTCCGCGCCCGCCACCTTTAAGCGGCGGGCTCCAGCAGGAAAAGCTGGAGGCCGGAAAAGAGTGAGACAGGTAGCGCGCCAAAGTAAAAGTGGAACCGAGAGACAGAACGAGAGCAAGACAGACGGACAGTTTAGCTGCTGCGGTTTATATGCACTTTATAGTCTGAAAAGTACGGTAGTTAATTCCACGAATATCCATTACAAGGGTCTTAAGAAATGCACCTTAAGTCAAAGAGAAGTCAACCAATAAAAGCCTTGAACCTTGAAGTGTGTATGTAGGAACACTGTGTTGCCATTTGGTCTACACAAGACCCCTACTGTCTTCCCTCAACATCGAACTCAAGCACCTTTGTAAGAGACCTAATCTAGGGCCTGATTGCATGACTGCCCATTGGTCATAGACTCTAGTAAATGTCTCCAATGTCTTTCTACTGGCTCCCAGGTGTGATTGAGAGGCTGTGCAATGCAATCTTCCACACCTTTAGCTTGTAAACAAACACATGGACACATTACATGCTTCAATCTAGAAAGACTGTTAAAACCTATAGCACCGCATTTATTTAGTCTGTCGTGAAACAGCTAGTCAGTTTCTCCGTCTGCAAATGATGAAAAAGCCTCACACTGGACAGAAGTGCTACTCCTGCAGCTTCACTACTCCTCGGATGAGCTCCGGGAGAAGATAAAGAAAGGAGAAGCAACAGAACGATGGCTCAGGATGAACAATGACTCCAGCCTCCTAATGGTTCAGGGGAACAGCACGGGGGCTATTTCATCATCTCCCCCGGACACGGAGAAGCGGGAGGAAGAGAGAGAAAGACAACTAAATGTGTCGAGTATCTATTGAATGCATGATGGATGTAATGTGTGGAGTAACCTTTGGAATGTCACGCATAACAAAAAGTGATAGTTTTCCTTCAGTTGACTGATTACAGTCTGATGAGCATGGAAAACACCACACCCATTATCGACTGGCTGCAAAACAGATCAATAACGCACCACCAGCGCACATGCCAGATAGACTAACACAGATCCGAGTAACAAAGCTCACGGCACGAAGATAAGTTCAAACGGGTGAAACCTCATACGGCTAAGTGACAACGTTCAGCAAAACGCTTTTTTCCGAAGATGATAAAACATGTGATGTTATATAAGTAATTAAATAAGCTCGTTAAACTGTGGGCTTGAGAGATGGAGAACAGTCTGACAAAGGTTGTTTGATGTGTCGCTGTCTCGCTGTATGACATTGATTCAGTCTGAGCAACAACTTCACAACAAGGATAATGTTAAATGTAAGTGTACATTACATAAGAACAGCTTATTCAGTTTGGAAACATGTTGAGAATGTGTTTTAGAAGTATGACAGTGAATTTTCTCCCAACACAAGGAAGGGTATTAAAGGCAAAAGGCCATCACGGGGATAAACACCTGGACGCTCTGAAATAAATCCACTCCTTGAATGTGTTTTTCGTCAACAATCCAATTGGTAACGTACCTAATTATAAAGTTCTAAATGTGATCGTAGATGCATATGCGAGCATGAGTTGTGAAAAGTATGTTAGCGAGTGCGATCAACACATTTTCTCCCAGCTTCACCCTCCCTAAAGTAACCAGGTGAATGTAGTCAGGTGTGAGAACTACAAACACAGCCCAAAACCAATCATTATAGTGGCTGTCACTGGAAACTTAAAATGTAGGTTTAATTGGGTTATTTTAACAATGTGATCACATGATTCCTTCCAATATTATTAAAGATATAAGCTAAGGTAGCTAACGTAGCTAAGGTAGCTAAGGTAGCTAACATAGCTAATGTAGCTAACGTAGCTAATGTAGCTAATGTAGCTAATGTAGCTAACGTAGCTAACGTAGCTAACGTAGCTAATGTAGCTAACGTAGCTAACGTAGCTAATGTAGCTAACGTAGCTAACGTAGCTAACGTAGCTAATGTAGCTAACGTAGCTAACGTAGCTAATGTAGCTAATGTAGCTAATGCAGCTAACCTAGTTATTTCAAATATACTGACGAACACCTACAGTTATGAAACAGACTTACTCTGCCAATAGTGACAGATGACCAACTTCATAATACCGAACTTCACCAATAGCTCCGGTCCCAGCTGTATGCGTCACTTTTTCAATTCTATTTGTATTTGTAATTATATTTTTGGACATCTTAAAGGTCACCTATCATGCTATTTGTAGGCAATAGCATAGCTCTCAGATATATACAAAAATATATAAAAACATGTCTATGAAGCTCAAAATACCAAACAGATCATTCTAGCCACGCCTCATATCCCTCTGTTTTACTTCCTGTTTCAAAAGTGCTGATTAGGGGATAAAGCTTTAAAGAGGAGGGGTCTTGAAGCATTTTGTATTTGCGGCGCTTTTAGTAAATCCTTGCGCATGTTTCGACAAGTTGGTGAATGTTTTCTAAAAGCTGCGCATGTGTGTTTTAAAGTTGGCAAAGATCTTTCTTCATTTGCATGTATTTCTTTTAATTGCATCGTTTTTGAAAATGCAGCGTGTTTCTCCTAATGGGAATGCTTTGGGTCGTCGCAGCGTGTTTGCACCTGTTGGCCACCTTAAATAATGATAAGAAAAATACCACATTATAAATAGTAAACACTGAGACCTGACTTGTGGCTTCTACAGGTATTTCAAATGAGATGAAAATCAATCACTTACGGTCTAGAAATTAAATATGGAACAGGTATATGTCACTTTAAACGGCAACAATCACTCATTAGTGCGACTCCACGAGGCCAGTGTCGGGAAAGCAAATCGAATGTTTCATGGGAATATTTTAGGCGGCTTGGGGAGCCTTTCTAAACAAACAGTAATTGTATAGACCTCCTTTCTGTTCCGTTTCTTTCAGTGTTTGTGAGCAAAGTGGTCGAGGCACAGTCTCGAGCCACACTGATTCGACTCGTTTAAAACAATGAGCACTTTAATGTGTCTTGCTGAGGATTATGAAACTAAAAAAGTAAATTGAATTCCACTTCGTACATTCATGAACGTTCTCGTTCCATGGCACAGAATGAGAACGGTAATACTATTAGCAAGAAAACAATTTCACAGTGCTTTAAACACACAACTCAATAGGCATACAGGACATGTGGGTAAACATTTACTTCCTTATTCACAAATAAGTCGTTTGACACAGAAACCTTGATTGCAATCTCAGGGATGTAATATCATGCATATCTTCTGTGTCTATTGGGTTTTAGCTAAATGATCACCAGCTGCTCGTTTTAAAAATAGAGCCTGGTGTCACGTGAAGAAAGGAGAGGATGGTGATATTTTTCTTTTTTAAATAAAAGAAGTAAACCCCAGGTCCCTCAGAGGTGAACCCCTCTTCCACACAGTAATTGTTTTCTGGATTTGAGTCAATGCTACGAGGTAAACACCCTCTGATTCTATCATTGATGTGCCGCTGAAAACCATAAACCATAAAAATGATATTAACGATGACATCTGAGCAGCCCGAGACAAATACTTTCCATTAAAACAATTAAGCCTTGATGATGAAAGGGTTTCACACACAGTAATGGTTCATAAACAACACGGCGTTAAAACAACAAACCGGTTTGCTCGCCTGCTTCAGCGATACATCAACGGAAACATGTCCTGTAGCTGATTTGACAAACACATTATTCACCGTGCCGCCACTGGCTTTTCCTTTAGATTTCCACTTGGAAGTCACTCAGCATCCACAACGGAAGGTTTTTTTGTGTTTACAATCAAGATGCTCTCCATGTGGAACCAGATTCAAGTTGGTGTACGAGAGGCAGAACCCGCTCGACACTTTTAAGAGCAGGCGTAAGACCTTTCTCTTTGATAAAACCCAGCATTCATGCAGGGTTGATTTGATAACACCCAGGGTTGGGAGGGTTACTTTGTAAATGTAATCAGTTACTGATTACTGATTACATGGCTCTGAAAGTAATCCGAATACAGTTACAGTTACGTGAACGTAATCAGATTACTTTCAGATTACTTTTGGATTACTTTCTTTTTCCTGGGTATGTTTTGGTGAACAGGAGACACAAAAAGGAAACTGAACGTGTTTTTACTGTTTTAATGGCGTATCAAGAGCACACTGAAACATCACATCTGAAACGATGTAACAACATAATACACGTTTTGGGGATGCAGCTTGGGATGTGAGGAGTGAGGGACACGGGCGTGTCGCCTTCTGTCCTGCCAGTGTTGGGAGGACATGAATTAAAATGTCGAACTCGGACTTCATTTTAAGGACATGTCGGCCAGGGGTGTAGAGCTATATTTGTTTAAGCACCGGATTGGCAAAACAGGAGAGTGTGCACCAGTCTGCCTTGATCTATGAATTCATGTCTGTGACTCTCACAGTATCTGCTGCCCGCAGCTGTTTATAGAAGGAACACCTCCTTCACTTCATGACCTCTCTGCAGCGCCAGGAGGCAGCGGGAGGGTTAACTCCGCCTCTGAGAATACGAGCGCGCCGTGCAGTGCCTTTCACGCACCGCCTTCACTGTGTGTACCTTCAGAAATAATCATTAGTAAGGCTAAAGACTAAAAGAGCGACCGCAGGCTGATGTGTTTTAACCACACACACCTATACACACACGCGATTTAAACGCAGACTTTTGTTCCTCCATGTTTCGTTGTTATTGTTTCACTGAGCGAGCGGACCCGCGATTTTTTTTCAAACGCTTTTTTGGTCCATCTGCGGCGGCTCTGATGATTCGAATCGGCTGTACCTACTAGTAATGAATATTACATGTTGAGAGGAAATCTTTCCACCAATAATTCCAATAAGTAATTCGAAATGTATTCACTTCAGGTTTACGAAAGTAACTGTAATCAGATTACTCGTTTTTCAAATGTAAAAAAAAAATACATAAAAAAAATTAAATCGATTTTTAAAAATAATATTCGATTATGGAGACTGCAGCGAATATTCGAATAATCGAATAATCGCTGGCATCCCTACCAACTACCCAGAGTGATTGAGCTTTTGCCATCTTACACGACTTTTAAAAGTAGAATCAGGATCTTTAAATTAACCCTAAAGACAGAATAAAGGCCAACACCCAGACTATCGTGCCATCAGCTAAAAGGTTTCCTCGATCTTCCAGTTTCAACTTGATTATCTTCGTCTTTTTTCAGCCTAAAACATTAACGTGCTGCGCTAAAACTCCGCTTTGTGGGGCTCAATACATATATGGTCAAACAACAATACATCTAGTTATTGTTGCCAAGTTATATGTCGAGGGTTCAATGTCAACGAATCCAGCGATCAACCCTTCTTCCTCGACCATCAAACTACTGTTGCCTGATTACTCGGACAGCCACAACAGATAGAGCTTATCTCTGTCAGCTTTTAGAACATAATGGTACCAGAACTTAGACATATGACAGCAAGTCAGCAAGTGGAGATATGGAATGGACGTTGCTGAGGTCTTGAAAGAAGATTGAAGAACTAGACACCTTATCGTATGGCGGATGCATGTTGTCTTGATTGGGCTCTGCCAACAAAGATATACACCAACTTAGATCCGAGTACTTCAAAATCCTGAAGTCAGACAAACTACTGTTGCCTGATTACTCGGACAACCACAACAGACACAGATTATCTCTGTCCGCTTTTAGAACATCGTGTTACCAGAATTGAAATATATCAAAGCAAGTGGCAAAATGTAACGGACGTTGCAGAGTTCTTGAAAAGAAGATTGAAGAACTAGAACCCAGATGAGTTTAGTATTGGTCAATAGAAGGACTTTGATTGGGCTCTGGTTGGGCAACTTAGATTCTGAGTACTTCAAAATCCTGAAGTCAGACAAAACATTTTGTAGCACTGTATCTGCCGGGGTCAGGGCCACGCTGAAGCATTTCAGGTGAGACTACGAGGGTATACGGGACACTCAGTCAAGTTCTAAATCCTCGGGAATTGGTGTAAGTCACCTAGCCCACCTCTAAAGCTTTGGTAGGAATGGGATTCGGAGGAGCGAGGCCACGGACTTCACCCCTGAGCCTCAAGAAGAAAAGGTGGTCTGAAAAGAACAGCGGCGAAATGGACCTCGGCTTGATTAAATGGTCACTGAGTCGGAAAGCAGCTCTGATGTGATCTGTGACCTCGTGCTGCCCTGGAAAAAAACATTTTTCTTAAGAAATGATTAAATGAAAGCACCTTCAAAAGGAGCCTGGAGGGACCGCAGTGAAGCGGATGGACCGGTGGGAGGGTGCAAGGTCCCCACTTAGCACACACACAGAGGGAGGGGGAAATGGGTTTGAGAGAGGGGTGGGAGGGGGCTAAGACCTCATAACCACCTGAGAGAAAGAGAGAAGAAGAGAACATTGAGCGATCCAGTGGCGGCAGAACCACAGTGTAGTGGGATCAGCCAACTTTGATTCCTTGCACACTCTTCTCCCTGCTCTCAAAACATTTTAAGGGGAGGTTCAGAGGGCTTCTCAGGGGGAATCTGAAATTGAATTAAAGAGAAGGGACCTTGGAGATGTGTTCCTGGGAAATACTCAGGAGGTAATCTCAGTGCAGTTCTTGGAAGGCAGCATGAAGCGTTGCCACTTATTTTGGTAGCTAGTTACATTTGGATACAGGGGGAAATATATATATGATACGTTATAATGAACTGATCAGCAGGACAGCAAGGACTTAACACTGGAATAAGTCCAAGTACCGGTCTGGCCTCAGGGCTATTTGTAGGTGTAGTCATTACAGCAGGTTTTATCTTCACATAAAATGAAGTTGCAACCTGTACATTACATCATATCCATTCAGTGCTCTATTTTCGTACAGGCTCCAGGTTTCATAATAAAGTAATAAAATAGTGTCTGAAGGGTTTACAGTGCAGAAGTGCAATGCAATAGCAATACAAATAACCTTTTGAATAGCTTGATCCATCTTAACGACTACAAACGTCATAAATAACAACCCACACATTTGTTGCTGTGTATTTGATACTTGCATTCAGGTCAATGTTACACTTTAACCAATGGCATTATCAACAGGATTGACTCCATCGTACTAAACTGCCGTTTTCTAGAAATGAATCCCACATGATTTTCTTATAATTAATTCGAAATCAGTTTCTGGGCCCTGAAATTCAGTAGAAATAAAGCAAATGTAAGGGAAGGCAAGGCGAGGTAAGGCAAGGCGAGGTAAGGCAAGGCGAGGCGAGGCAAGGCGAGGCAAGGCGAGGCAAGGCGAGGCAAGGTGAGGCAAGGCGAGGCAAGGCGAGGCGAGGCAAGTTTATTTATATAGCACTTTTCAACACAAGGCAATTCAAAGTGCTTTACAAAAAATGAAAGACATTAAGAAAATGGCATTTAAAATCAGTCATAAAAAAGAAAAGCTAATAAAATAAACATTAAAAGAAAAAATACATGGATCAAAGTTACAGTGCCGTTTAAGATGTGAATAGTTCAATTAAAATGTAGAAAATTATCATGAAAATAGCCAAGGCGGAACAGAAACAAGTCTCTCGAACATTAAAATTCAAAATGCCCTTCAACTGAAGATCAACTATAGCGCACTTATGCATTTATAATCTTACATTTAAGGATTAGTTTGAGATTTACTGTAAAGCTTTGGCTGTTTTTAAACCAAAATGTCCTCAAGACAAATTAAACGACAATGCATTCTTCAATAACTCTAAAATAAAGCACACGTTTTCTGTACCTGTAAATCTCTATCGTCCTGTTTTGCTTTTCTAAAAACTTAAGCTTGACACAAATCTAGTTTCACACCTGCAATAACCTTGCACAGCTGTACACAGAGTCTGACTGTTATGACATCCAATTATGACATAAAACTTTAATTTGATTTTCACATTTTGGTGAGTAGACCTGCTCCCTCCGCTCACCTCGCTTTGTCCCCAGCAGAGAGAGACATGTGAGGAAGGCTTTCTCATTACTGCCGCGGTGTTCATTTAATAATCTCACAGCGGTAGAAATCTCATTCCGAAAATATGGTTATGGAGCTTAACACGGTTCATATTTATATTTTAGTAGAGAAGAATGGCGGATTCAGCTAAGAGGAATACAGAGAGAGCCCATACAAATACAATTATACTACACCGAAGTATTTGTTGTTCACGTATGTCACACAACATCTTTGTTTCCCTGCTGCACAACCAAATCACACGTGTGTCTGTTTTAACAATAAATACTAATGCTAGAAATTATACACAATGCACTAATCCAGTGGTTCCCAAACTTTTTCAGTCGCGTCCCCCTTGGGTAATTGGAAATTATAAACATTACATTTTCTCTGCTAATAATAATAAGAAGATACAACTATAATTTTATATTTGATTATGGATTACACATGAACTAAAGTGCTTGTAATAGATACTGGGAATTAATTTGGCCTAATTGAAACTGGTTGGCCTTCTTCCCTGAGTAGATTTTTAAATTCAAATTTCTTGAAGGAAAATATATTAATGAACTACTTTTTCTACTGCAGGTTGCAAACGATTACATCACTTTACCATTCCTATTCCACACTATCTTATCAATGACTTGTGTGCTTGCTTTCCCTCGCAGATCTTCTCAAACCGGGGCTGCTGTTTTGAGACTGCCTCTCAGTTCATTCTCAATGTTCAGCTTTGATCTGTATTTCGTTTTGATGGCAGCAGAAAAGCCTCTCACACAAGTAATGTTGCGTAAGGCAGCGTTACGCCCACAGCTCTCTGACCAATGAGATATTTTCGAGCAGTGTTTGTTTACAATTGAATAATAACAATACATTTGATTTATATAGCACACTTTAAAAACATCTCATCTCTCAAGGTGCTTCACAAAGCTAAAAGGAGAAAATAATAAAATAAAAAAATCTTCCCGCGCCCCCCCTGCAGTACCTCCGCGACCCACCAGGGGTTGCGCCCCACAGTTTGAAAACCACTGCACTAATCTGTTTGGGTAGTTATAAACATGCAATACCGTTTGTTTTTACAATGTAATATGCATACTGATATATTTTACACTTACTGTCATTGCTGTAGTACCCCATTCAATTCAAAGAAGCTGTATTGGCATGACCATATTAAAGGAGACCTATCATGCTATATTTGAATAATATATTGTAGGGCCATACCTATATAAGGTATATTTATACTTTTCTTTTTCAAAATACCAAACAGATCAGGCATTTTAGTCATGCCTCATTTTTCTCTATTTTGCTCTCCTCCACCCTGTCTTTGCATGAGCTGCAGCTGACCACGCCCCCCAGCTGACCACGCCCCCCTGCTGACCACGCCCCCCCTGCAAAGGAGGGGCCGCGTTACGAGTGTCATGTTGCCATGCTGTTACCATGCTGTTACCATGCTGTTACCATGCTGTTGCCATGCTGTTGCCACGCCACCGCAACCTCTCATTCCCTTGATTGGTGGAGAGTTGGCCATATAGGCGGAGCTCCTCGTCACTGACGTCACACTATTTTCAAATCTGGATCAGTCTGTATCAGATCCGTTGTAGCCCCGTTTTTAGAGATTTGGGTATGGAGGAAAAGAGAGGTTGTGTTTTCTGACACTTGGTGAGTTCCCTGACGCACCGGGGACACACCTTCATGTATAAAAGACGTACAAAAGTGCATTCTGCATGATAGGTCCCCTTTAAACAAAAAGGTATTGCCAAAGCACATTGTACTCTGTCAGGGGTTCACAACTTTTACTATGAAAAGAGACATTTTGCAACCAAATAAAAAACTGTCTCAGGTCGCAAAAAGTTGTATACATAGTTCACTATATACAGTTACACTAAATATACAAAAACTATAGTTGATTGCATCTATGAACATTTAGAAAAGCAATACAGATAACTTTTGAAATCGTGTCGGTTTACTACTGTATTGCTGTTTTATTATAAGCAAAGGAAAACACCATCTTATTAAAAGGAGACAAATACACTTGCATCCGTAGGCCTATTTGAGTTCCCTTCATTGCTATGGAAAACATATTTACCAAATTTGCCGACTTCGGACCGATATACGTCTTTGTTCTTTCTGGGCCAGAGTGTTCCTTCATTACAGATACAGTGGTGAAGTGGGGAGATAGACGGGATGGCATGGCCTTTACCTCATTTTCCATGACCAAAAACATTACTCTTTCTCCGCGGTACCACTGAAACATTCTTATTTTAACATGTTAAGCTGGAAAATAAGGTCTGCATATGAAACATGTTGTGCCTATCTAAAACAAATCAAATAGGCTTAATAGCTCCTACAGACCAAAGCCACTGGAGACTAGAGGGCGTGATTGTAAAAATCTCTCACCAGCAAAACACCTCGTCAGTTAAATGCCATTTTACGTTTCATTACTATACGATACAGTATTTATTATCATTATAGTATTACTATTTTGGCGATTAGATAAAATATAAATTATATTTGATGCAACTTTAGTTACATTTCCATGACTTTTCCAACACTTTGGGAAAAATATTGTTTTCCAGAACTTCTCCAGGGCCTGGAATTAGCATTTTGAATCTCCATGACTTTTCCAGGTTTCTAATGACCGTAGGAACCCTGACTTATATTAATAATAATAATATAATAAGATCATCTGGACAGGATCTCCTCTCCACCCCCCGCACCAGGTTGCGGACTTTTGGTGACAGAGCCTTCAGTGTGGCACCCCCCACCCTCTGGAACTCTCTCCCCCACGAAATCCGCAGCGCCCCAACCCTGGACATTTTCAAAAAAGCCCTCAAAACGCACCTTTTTACCGAGGCTTTCCCGTATAGTTAGTTTAATAGGTTTATACTTCCCCCCCCCCACCCCCTTAACCTGTCTGCCTTTTTCCCCTACTCCCCCCCCCTACCCGACTTGTAAAGCGACCTTGGGTTTCCTGAAAGGCGCTATAAAAAATATTATATATTATTATTTATTGACTTATATTACATACCATTTAGCTGACGCTTTTATCCAAAGACACTTACAATAAGTGCAAAAACCATAAAGATATAAACTCCGAACAACAAGGGAAGTGCAGATATATACAGTTACAAGTTAAATCAACTCAAAAAGTGCTTATTTTTCTCTCTCTCAGCAATAACTTAATTGCTGAGGTACAGTGGAAATAGATGTGTTTTCAGTTTGCGACGGATACATGCAGAGTTTCTGCCGTCCTGATGTCAACGGGGAGCTCGTTCCACCATTTAGGAGCCAGGAGGGCAAGCAGGTGTGTTTCTGAGGGGTACCTGCATGGGTCCACCCCGCAGAGATGGAGCAGCGAGCTGATTGGGTGACGCCGAGCGAAGTGCATGTGCCAGAGTAAATGGCTTAACCAAAGAGCTGTTCCTTTCACAGCTCTGCAGGCCAGCAATATCTCAAGTGGCATTCTTCAAAACAAGTCATTATCCAAGTAAAGGACACGAATCAGCAAGTTCTGAATAATGTCACGGCTTTAGTTGAACAGTCAGTCATTTATTCAGCTCATTGTGAGTGTGGTTTTGCTGGGGGCTGTTTTTACCATCAACTAAAGTAAAGAGAGTAAAACACATGTAAACACATCCATTGGAGCCATTTTATGTAATATGTTCATTACGATGTGTTTGCGTAGTAAGTAGTCATAAGTGGCATTCTTCAAATATTAAAACAGTTACAAATAACTTCAAGATAAGAGCGGTTCTTTTCGAAAAAATTATGCAGTGCAACAGAAAATAATATGTTTGTCAAAGGTCCAGGGAACCGTTGGAGTCTGCCCCTTACTGGGTGTTACACAGCATTAAAAACATCTTATTGTTGTGATCTAAAGGGAAGATCATAACTGACGGAAGTCATCAATCGAATCTAAATGATGAGGTCTCTCCGTCCCTCGATATCATGGTCAGTGACACCAGCTGGTCAACGCCAGGTAATTGTCCTGTTGCATTGTTCTGCAGAGACTGACACTTTCACAGAGCATCCCAATCAGAGCGTGTGTAATCATACAGACGTCTCCGCAGCAATCAGACCGACGAGAGGAGGGGCTGGGACTTCAGACAACCTGCTGCATCTCAACCAAACAATCTCAAATCATGTCTCCATAAAGCCTTGATTAAAACAAATGTCAGAAGAAGTCAAACAGCCGTGCCACGAGAAAAAACAAAGCACTTTGACTTTAGTGAAAGAAGAAATAACTAGGGATGCACGATATTGGTTTTGTGAAACCGATACCGATACCTTCCTGCTTCTCAAGACCGATACCGATAATAATATAATAGATATATATATATATATTAAATGTACCTGTAGTTTTTGCACACCTGGTGGTAAAAAAGAGACTAGTAGTGAGCAAAGGACATGAGCATTACTACTATGAACAAAACAAAGCCAAGAACAGTTCTGACTCTTCAAAGTGACCATATTTATTTTCCCAAATAAAGTTCTTGCCTTTTTCAAAAGCCTCGTCGATAGGTGAAAGCCCCGGTGCCTTTGCAGCTGGCTTTGGATTCGCCGCTACTTTAGCAGCGCAGGCGTCTTCGTACGCTTTGAACACACCATCGTAGCCATGGCGATGTTTCAGGCGACTAATCAGGTTGGAAGTATTAGCTCGTTGCCTTTTTCCCTCCTCGTGGAACTTCTGCATGTGTTAATACAAATAGCAAGCGAACGATCTAACTCTGAAACTTTGAAATAGTCCCATACTACCGACGACATGTTTGTTTACTGTCCTGGCTTCACGGCCGCACGCCATTTACGTCACAGCCAGGCATGAGAAGGGGGCGCTGGATTTGTGAAGAACTCCCCTCTTCCTAAACCACTAATACCACAGCACTGGCAAAACGGGAGGAGCCGAGTGAAAAACAAGCGCCCCTCATCCCAATCCACTGATACCACAGTACTGGCAAAACGGGAGGAGCCGAGTGAAAAACAAGCGCCCCTCATCCCAATCCACTAACACCACAGTACTGGCAAAACGGGAGGAGCCGAGTGAAAAACAAGCGCCCCTCATCCCAATCCACTAACACCACAGTACTGGCAAAACGGGAGGAGCCGAGTGAAAAACAAGCGCCCCTCATCCCAATCCACTAATACCACAGTATGGCAAAACGGGAGGAGCCGAGTGAAAAACAAGCGCCCCTCATCCCAATCCACTAACACCACAGTACTGGCAAAACGGGAGGAGCCGAGTGAAAAACAAGCGCCCCTCATCCCAATCCACTAATACCACAGTACTGACAAAACGGGAGGAGCCGAGTGAAAAACAAGCGCCCCTCATCCCAATCCACTAATACCACAGTATGGCAAAACGGGAGGAGCCGAGTGAAAAACAAGCGCCCCTCATCCCAATCCACCCACACCGCAGTACTTTTTTCTTTTTTTTTACCCAAAAAATATATTGTATATTATCGGGGCTATTAATACTTTTATCGGGGTTATCGGGATGACGTCATAATTCCTAATATCGGACCGATAATTATCGTGCACCACTAGAAGCTACACTACACAACAAGCTGAGATGTCAGGGTGTTTTTGCCTGTGAAGGATTATCCTGAGGAATTCTGGGCTCTCCCGATAATCCATCCTTATCACTTGTCACGTTCAAAGAGGTAGACACTGGAATGGACTCTGGGACGGAGTTAGGTAAAGCTTTGTGACCAAGGAGAGCAAAGTGAGCTTCGAGTCTCTCTCTGCCTGGCTGAGCGAGCTGTCTGCGCAGCGTGTCCCTCCGAGGATATTTGTGCTGCTTTGTTGTAAATTAGACTTCTTCTTTATGCAGAAAACCTCAGAGTAATCACTAGAGCAATGGTGATTATTCCATGGTGGAAAAGCCTGACGAAGATTTTGTTCACAGTTTATTTAATTTGTCTGTGCCCACAAGAGGATGGAGCAGCTGTTGCGTCAGTGCGGAGGTTTCAAGATGATCACTATGGCAAGGTTATGATGAAGGAGCCTTATCCCATTACTATAAAGTACCCCTCAAAGTGCCTGACCTCCTCTGAAACGTCTCTGTGTAGTATGCAATGTAGTTAATGTTAACGTTTACAACAATTTACTTTCAGTAATTAAAGTAATTTTGTAATGCATTTTATAGCCTGTTGAATGTTGGTACCACCAGCACGTCTGTGTATCAAAGTATAGAGCCAGTGCTAGGGGTTGATTAGCTTAGCTTAGCATAAAGACTAGAAGCGTGTACTCTCATGTTCCGAATAACCCAGCTTTCTTTTTGGTGTCTATCTACGCTGGGATCCTGAGTCCTGATCTGAGTCCTGGACTTCGAGTCTTGTCGGGGGACACCTTACTTCTTCCTTCTGTCTCTCTGTACCTGTGTACTCTCATGTTCCGATTAACCCAGCTTCCCCCAAATCTCTTTTTTGTGTCTATATCTACGCCGGGATCCGGAGTCATGGCTGATCCTGTTGCTGTGGTCGTGTGTCCTGGATCCTCTATCCTGAGTTCTGGATCTGAGTCCTGGACTTCGAGTCGTGGCTGAACCTGTCTCTGCGGTCCTGCCGACTCTCACCATACTACTTCCCTGATGGCTCCCACAGGATTGCTGACATCCTCGTGTATTCATCTTGTTATTACAGACACATGCATTTCCAAACATTTGGACTACCTATGTTATAAAATGTATTATCTCATCGATTTACACACGGCATCTATTGCACGTCTGTCCGTCCTGGGAGAGGGATCCCTCCTCTGCTGCTCTCCCTGAGGTTTCTCCCATGTTCCCTTTAAACTGTGGGGTTTTTCCTTTTTTGGAAGTTTTTCCTGTACGATGTGAGGGTCTAAGGACAGAGGGTCTAAGGACAGAGGGTCTAAGGACATAGGGTCTAGGGACAGAGGGTCTGAGGACAGAGGGTCTAAGGACAGAGGGTCTAAGGACAGAGGGTCTGAGGATAGAGGGTCTGAGGACAGAGAGTCTAAGGACATAGGGTCTAAGGACATAGGGTCTGAGGACAGAGGGTCTGAGGACAGAGGGTCTAAGGACAGAGGGTCTAAGGACAGAGGGTGTCGTATTGTCATACTGATATTCTGTACACACTGTGAAGACCACTGAGACAAATGTAACATTTGTGATATTGGGCTATAAATAAACATTGATTGATTGATTGATTGATTGCTTGATTGATGATTGATTGATTGATTGATTGATTGATTGATTGATTGATTGACGCAAGGAAAAACAGCTACACACTCAAGAGTTAAACAATACTGCTAGAAATTGAAATTGAGTTTAATGTGTGGGTACTGTGGAAAAGCTATTATAATGAATGCTAAGCTAAGCTAAGCTAATAGCTTGATACTCATGAGGCGTTCCATCCAGCTCTTGGCAGTACAGCGTATTTCCCAAAACAAAAACACTACCATTTCAAACTGGTGAGTGTGTAGCATAGCATACCTTTGAGCTATGGTCATGCTAAAGGCAAGAGGTCTAATCCCAGGGCGGTTCAGACATCTGGTTCAGTCACCTGTGTCCTCTGACCAGATCTGCTTTTATTTGAATCATTACAGCGTCCTACACACTTCGCCCATCGTAAAGGGTGACACACAGATGGCCTGCACGCTGTAGCATATCTGAACACATTCCAATTCTATTTCTGTTGTTTTGAATATTTGTTAATGCTATTATAGTTTTCTATCTGTGTTTTTAATTTGTATTTTACTTTTCTGTTTGCACCACAACACCAAGTGGAATTCCTCGTGTCAACCTACCTGTTAATAAACCTCTTTCTCATTCTGATTCTGTCTCACCCATGATTGACGGCTGAAGCTGCAGCTGCTATTATGCTGGTTTGAACACAGCCTGTATTGACGTTAAACCAGACGCTCACACAGAATCCATCCAGCCTGATCCTCGAGAAGGAGCTCGAGAGCATGAAGTTTATTAAGGATCCCCATTAGCTTTTGCTCTCGACGAAAGCTACTCTTCCTGGGGTCCGGCACTTAAAACAATGCAACAATAATACAACAACATTCAAGACATAATTCCTGACATCATCATCATCCACTTTGAATATGGGGTACATGCTCATTAGTACACGGCCCTTCAATCTTTGATTTCCCCGCAGTTTGAAAGCACCGGTCCTAATGTAAACTAGGGCTGTCGTTCCCGGGTTTTATCACACATTTAATACAAAAATCCTTCTGTTTTCTGGCACTCGACAGACAGGAGGACCGTCGTCAGCACAATTATCATACGGATGTCACCTGTCTGATGTCCCCTTTGCTATCTGCGCTCATAAAACTTTGCTTTTCTGTGTAACAGGTTCAGATTTCTTTAGCACACATTGCTGCAGGTTATTAAATAACACCACTTTGGTCTAAGCTTGTATATTTGTTATGTTCTTACCAGGAGCTGATTAAGTGTAGCATGTCCACCACAGAGGGCAGTTTGGGTGGAAGAAAAGAAGGTGACTTTGAGAGAACAGCAGAGGGCTGACACAAGCAGTCTGAGCTCAGCGAGGCCACAGAAGTCTCCTGCCAACAGGACCCACATACAACTCCTTTCGCAGCACTTCCTGCTCCGCCTGCTGATCTGGAGCCTGTTCTGGGCCGGCCAGCAGCCAGATATCATTATCTCCTTGACTCAGGGCAGAGTAATCTGCCTGCCTGCTCCTGCTTTATTGAGTTGGATAAATATAATATGTGACTCACAGCCATTATCTACTACAGAACAGCCCTATTTATCCAGCAGGCAGAGGCCGTGGCGCTTTTGAACTGGCCTCTCTCTCTCTCTCTTTGATGGAACTACACTCGAGTGATGGAAGCCTTTGAACGGCCATTCATGGGATTTGAACCAGCGAAGAAATTAACAACATGTATTAAATCTTCTATGTAGACAAACTGGGAAGCTAGAAATTCAAGACATATTTGTTAACGCTGTTAAAGTAATGATTGATCAGGAAGAAAATGGGGCAAGTGTACTTTACTTTATAAGTACTTTACTTACAGAGAGTAAGTAGTACTGTAGTCCTGTCGTCAGGGCCGTCCCTCACCGTGTGGAGGGGGCCTCATCTGAGCCAAAAATGCGGCGCACATGCCCTTATGCGGCGCAATTAGTGTGGCGCGGCACGGTGGCGCCGCTGCGAGGCTCCACTAGCACCCGTCCACCCGTCCGCCCGTCCGTCCGTCAACGCGGGGGCCTCATCATATAACTTTGCGTGGGGCCCCATGCTGGCCAGGGACGGCCCTGACTGTAGTAAGTAGAGAGCAGTACTGTAACTGCACATTGGAGAAACATTGGAAAGTCTACAGCATCAGTCATTTCTGCAAACCATCAATAAGAACAGATTTTACATTCAAGTGATTGCCGTAGAAATGAGGACTGTTGGAACAAATAAGCTGTTAAACTTTTACATGGGAGACCGCTGTCGGCTTCCAGTTTCCTGTTTGACAACTATCTTCATCAACTTTAACCTAACTTTTAGTTTTTCATGAAGACAAGTCCCGAAAATATCACAAACATCTTATCTTTCCACTTTCATGTCATTACATTTAGCTGACGCTTTTCTCCAAAGTGACTTACAAGAAGTGCTATCAACCATTCATCTAGAAACTCTGCCAAGCTGTATGTTAAAATAAATCTTCTTAAGTCTTCACACAGGCACAGGTGAACAGCACAGCACTCGTGACGTCTGCATTCAACCTGATGTAGTACCGTACTTTTCGGACTACAAAGCGCACCTGCATATAAGCTGCAGCAGCTAAACTGTCCGTCTGTCTTGCTCTCGTTCTGTCTCTCGGTTCCACTTTTACTTTGGCGCGCTACCTGTCTCGCTCTTTTCCGGCCTCCAGCTTTTCCTGCTGGAGCCCGCCGCTTAAAGGTGGCGGGTGCGGACCGGTCATAGAGCCCGTAGGCTTAAAGGTGGTTAATTTTACCTGTAAAATCCATAGATTTAGGAGGTCCCCTAGTGGCCGTTAGCTGTACAAACAAAATGGGGGAAAAAGTCGCGGCTTATAGTCCGAAAAGTACGGTACTTGGAGCATTCGGTCTGTTAGACTTGAACCAACCACCCTCCAATTCTAAAGCCATGTCCCTACAGACTGAGCCACTGCCGCCCCCACCCCTCCTAACCATAGCTCTGTACGGTTAGAACACATTTATATTGCAATAAAGATATTTCGGGCAGTTTCATAAATTCACATCGTGTGCCTTCATCTTGTCTCGCAGACTACACCGGTCTTTCTCAGAAGAAAATACAACTTTTTCGTCGGCCTATCTCAGCTAAAGACAGCCGTTTGCGTCCTGTCACAACATTTACAGGCAGGCGAGCTGGAGGAGAGAGAGAAAGGGAGGGAGAGGCAGAGAGAGGGGTGAGGGAAAGGCTACCCTCTCTCGTCTCGGTCTCTCTGAGGGGTTGACAGGTAGAGAAATAGATCACCGGTGCACGACAGCTCAGTGTGCCGTCTGCGGAATGAGCCCA
>NC_047506.1:1000684-1003184 GCF_902827115.2 Pseudochaenichthys georgianus | reverse complement strand
AAGCTGTAGCGCCAACAGACATCATCACGAGGTGACTTGATGACTAATGCGCTCACAGAAGAGAAATATAACGATTCTTCCAAGCCGGGGATAATGGATATGTTTGCACGAAGAAATGATTAGCTTAAGAAGAAATGACCGCAATCTATATCTGGTCATTTCTGTAGCTCTGTCCCGGAATCCAATACCAGATGTAAGGAAACACACACACACACACACACACACACACACACACACACACACACACACACACACACACACACACACACACACACACACACACACACACACACACACACACACACACACACACACACACACACACACTTCACTTACACAGTCATGTTGTGTCACCTCCTGTCCAGTGAGGATGCTGCCTCGCTGAAATGTGTGCAGTTTCATTGGCAGTAATGTTATTCATGTATGCATTTAATTTAACCTAATCCATAGATAACCTTCTCTGGGCTCAAAGACACACCACACACACACCACAGCACTGGGAGTGTATGAACACACACATATAAAAGTCATTTGGAGAAGACTGTTAAAATAAAGGGATTTAGTGGTAATCAGAGGGGGGGGGGGGCGGGGGTTTGGTGACAATGGACAGACGAGGGAGGACACCGAGAGCCAAGAAGCCTCTGGTGAAGTTAGCCATAAAACACGTAGCCATGTTATGCAGTGGAAGGCGTGCCTGGACAATAATGCAGAAGCTTTAGTGGAGCGGTGGAGAGAGAAGCTCACGACCGCCATCCACCCGGATCATAAATCAGACAGTCTGGGGTATGTATACCCAGAGGTGGGAGAAGTACTCAGATATTGTACTTGAGTAAAAGTAGAAGTACTCGGATCTTGTACTTGAGTAAAAGTAGAAATACTCAGATTTTGTACTTGAGTAAAAGTAGAAGTACTCAGATATTGTACTTGAGTAAATGGAGAAGTACTCAGATCTTGCTCTTGAGTGAAAGTAGAAGTACAAAGATCTTGTACTTGACTAAAAGTAGAAGTATTCAGATCTTGTACTTGACTAAAAGTAGAAGTACTCAGATATTGTACTTGAGTAAAAGTAGAAGTACTCAGATCTTGTACTTGACTAAAATTAGAAGTATTCAGATCTTGTACTTGAGTAAAAGTAGAATTACTAAGATCGTGTACTTGAGTAAAAGTAGAAGTACTCAGATCTTGTACTTGAGTAAAAGTAGAAGTACTCAGATCGTGTACTTGAGTACAAGTAGAAGTACTCTGATCTTGTACTTGAGTAAAAGTAGAAGTACTCTGATCTTGTACTTGAGTAAAAGTAGAAGTACTCAGATCGTGTACTTGAGTACAAGTAGAAGTACTCAGATCTTGTACTTGAGTAAAAGTACTCAGATCGTGTACTTGAGTAAAAGTAGAAGTACTTAGATCTTGTGCTTGAGTAAAAGTAGAAGTACCAGAGTGTAGGAATACTCTGTTACAGTAAAAGTCCTCATTCAAAATGTTCCTCAAGTGAAAGTATAAAAGTATTCTCATCAAAATATAGTGAAAGACAGTGAAAGTAGTCGTTGTGCAGATTGGTCCATTTCAGAATAATATCTATGATATGTTTTATAATGATTGATCATGAAAGTGTTCTCAAAGCTGGTGAAGGTGCAGCTAGTCTGAAGTACTTTGTAGACTGCAGGGTAGCTGGTGAAGGTGCAGCTAGTCTGAAGTACTTTGTAGACTGCAGGGTAGCTGGTGAAGGTGCAGCTAGTCTGAAGTACTTTGTAGACTGCAGGGTAGCTGGTGAAGGTGCAGCTAGTCTGAAGTACTTTGTAGACTGCAGGGTAGCTGGTGGAGGTGCAGCTAGTCTGAAGTACTTTGTAGACTGCAGGGTAGCTGGTGGATTTACTCCAGGTGGAACTAAAGTCTGATTCAACACTTGGTTATATTTACCATCATTCATCCACATCTGTGAAGTAACTGAAGGTATTAAATGCAGTGGAGTAGAAGTACACCATGTGCCTTTTAACTTAGTGGAGTAGAAGTACAAGGCAGCAACACATTGAATTACTCAAGGAAAGTACAAGTCCCTCAAAATGGAATTTAAGTACAATATGTGAGTAAATGTACTTAGTTACTTTACACCACTGCTGATACCATGTACTGCCTAAAAGGAAGGCAAACATATAAATACATAATAAATAAAGGGTATATAATAAATATGTCTACTTTTCAAACAGCAGCAGCTTTCAAGTTGCCACAGGGGGAGCTATTGATGTTCCAATACTTATCCACTGTAATGTTCTGAGGCTCTCAGTGAGTGTGTGGGTGTGTGTTTTGGTCTTCAGCCAGAGATGTTAGCCAGGGGTTATTTGGCAAAAAGTGTAATGTGCACTTTGTTTTTAACTGTTTAACGGGAGCATGACATCCCGTCTAGCCATATCAAATGAAATATCTCCGACACATTCACACGCTTGAACTTTCTGGGCTCCACGAGTGGCAACTACAGCTTGAGAAGGCGACACAAGGGAACAGT